>NC_082707.1:111911045-111993545 GCF_030144855.1 Hypanus sabinus
TCAGAAGGTGCTATAGAAATACACAATGTTGCACCAGTGATCATTAGCTGGTCAAAGATGTTCACATTCCTTACCTTCGTCTCTGCCTTTGTTCCAGTGACCAATTCCCACTCCTTGGCCGTTCCCCAAGGTGAAGGGGAAGAAGACATGGAGGAACTGAAGGAGACAGCCAGGAAACTGAGCAGGGACCGACGTTTCCGTGAGACTGTCTATAAGTACATGACTCTCAAAGATTCCTCGAAGTCCTGATTCATGTAAGAGGAGGTCCTGCTATGTTGTAATGTGATGCTTACTCTTTAGGAGTTGTTCCCAGTGTTCAACTGTTGTAAAGCTGGCTGGCATGAGTAGACTAATGCAGTACATTTTACAAACTTTTTTCATTTTCACCTCAGTCTTCCATCCAACCCCAGGCTCCTTTACCCAAATCTCTGCTGTTCACTGGTAAGGTAGAGCTCCATCCAAAATGAGTTTAAGGGTCGCCTGTAACAGCGTGAGCCATTTCCTAGTTTGCCAGCATGGTCAGAACTCACTGAAAGCCTGGTGTGGAACAGCAGTGAAAAAGCAGTGCCAAAACCTGGTTGGGGTTTGATAGAAACAGCAAACAGTATTTACTCTGCACTTTATAACCCTGTGTTCTATCAGCCCTGGTTGTCAAACTGAGAATCTGATCTGAAACACTAATATCTTCACTGAAACAATGAATGTGATCGATTAAAATGAGCAAGCTGCTTGTGAAGGAGCCTGCTTTATTGATAAGGCCAATGTAATATAATAACTAAACAAGTTAACAGGGATTCTCTAGAGATGTGAATTTGCTCAGTGAGTTCTCAATTGTCAAGTCTAGCTAAAACTTTCAAACAGCACAAGTGAAGGAGTTTCTGAGGTGGTGTAGAAAGGACACAGGGAACCACAGAAATTGGGTAATAACTATTTCAACCATTTTGCACTCACAATCTGGCCTCAAGTTCCCCAATCTCTCTGGCACATTCTATCTATCTTGACCCCCGACGAATGTGTCAGGTCACTGGCTGCATGTTCGGTAATACCAACTTAACCTGTGTGAGCCAGGATCAGGGCTTGTCAACATGATGTCAATGGAGGCTTCCATCTCATTGCCATATTGCTGACTGAGTCTAAGAATTGTTTACTCAGTGGCACTGAGTACAGATATTCAGATGCCATGTTACAACTATACAAGATATATGTGAGACCACACTTGCAGAATTGTGTGGAGTGCTGGCTGCCCAGCTGTAGGAAGGCTGGAAAGGGTACAGGAAAGTTGAGTTATTATGAGAGGCAGGATAGGCTGGGCTGTTTTCCCTGGAGTGAAGGAGGCTGAGGGGTGACTTATAGAGGTATATAAAAGCAAGGGGGGCATAGATAATATGGACAGTCATGGTCTTTTCCTCAGAGTAGGGGATCTAAAATAAAAGGGCATAGATTTAAGGTGATAGGGGAGGAATTTAAAAAGGAGATAAGGGGAAGCTTTTTTCACACAGGGTGGAGGCCCTGATCAATATGACCGGACACTTGCAGTCTGCCCCAGCCAGAAACAGCTCCACCTCTCAAGTGCACATACAATAGCCATCAGCTTCTACTGCACAAGCCAACATCCTGCTACCAAGCTCCACATTCTCTGAGAAAAGGAGACACCTTCAACATCTGATCAGTATCTCTCTCTCACACACACAGGGTGGGGAGAGAGAGAGAGAGATAGATAGATATATACACAACACAGACATACACTCAGTGGCCATGTTATTAAGTACGACTGTACACCTCATCAATACAAATATCTAATCAGCCAATCATGTGGTAGTAACTCAATTCATAGAAGCATGCAGGCATGGTCAAGAGGTTCAGTTGTTATTCAGACCAAACATCAGAATGGGGAAGAAATAGCCACTAAATGTACATTCACACATATACACCCCCAAACACAAATATACATTCACACACACTCACTTATATACATTCATAGGCAGACACACATATACAATTCATAAACACTCACACACATATATTCACACATACCTCCTGTACCTCTGAGAAGTTTGTGAAGTTCTGCTGCAGTAGCCCATCCACTTCAAGGTTCAACATGTTGTGCATTCAGAGATGCTCTTCTGTACACCACTGTTGTAGTGCGTGGTTATTTGAGTTTCTGTCAACTTAAACCAGTCTGACCATTCTCCTCTGATCTCTCTCATTAACATGTCATTTTCACCCTCAGAACTGCCACTCACCGGATGTTTTCCACACCGTTCTCGGTAAACTCTAGAAGTTGTTGAGTGTGAAAGTCCCAGGAGATCAGCAGCATACTCAGACCATCTCATCTGGCAATCAAAATCGCTTAGCTCACATTATTTCCCCATTCTCATGCTTGGACTGAACAACTGAACCTCTTGACTATGTCTGCATGCTTTTAAGCATTGAGTTGCTGCCACATGACTGGCTGATTAGATATTTGCATTAACAATCAGGTGTTCAACAAAGTTCAAAAAAATTTATTATCTAAGTACATTTTTGTCACCATATACAACCCTGAAATTCCTTTTCTTGCAGGCATGCTCAATAAATCTAATAACCAGAAAAGAATTATTGAAAGACCGTACCAACAGGATGAGCAACCAGTGTGAAAATACAAAAAGAGAAATAAATAATAATAATAAAGTATCATTTAAAAGTCATTACTCAATAGCATTAAACAATTAGGCCTATACAGCAATATTTTATGTAAATCTTCAGAAAACTGTAACACTATACACCACTAGAAAGTTCCTTGGAATTGAGAAATGCGTGTGCTTGGCTGTGCATGCACCTCAGGTTTTACCTGCTTGAGCTCAGAGAAAATAAAAATAATAATAAATATACAATAAATATCAAAAACATGAGATAAAGATTCCTTGAAAGTGAGTCCATGGGTTGTGAGAACAGACCAGTGATGGGACAAGTGAAGTTGAATGAAGTTATCCCCTCTGGCTCAAGAATCTAAATGGTTGAGGCATTATAACTGTTCCTCAACCCAGTGGTGTGAGTCCTGAGGCTCCCGTACCCTCTTCCCGATGGCAGCAGGTAGAAGGCAGCATGGCTTTGCTTTTGGGATCCTTGACGATGGACGCACGCCACTTCCTCCCAGTTTACGTGACAAAAATCTATTGAGCCTACTCTATTTGACGATACTGGAGAGGTATAACATAGCAAGTTATTTAAAGATTCAGAATCAACAATGGCAACCACAAAATTCACTGAAACTACAGAGGTATCTGCTGATAAAATCAATGTTATTTCATTAACAAAATGTCACAGCTTTTTTGGAATTACAGGATATCATATGTGTAAAATCCATCCCATAATTTTGTCTCTGGGTTTGATCTGTGAGAGAATTATTTCCAAGCTAGCTGGGACTGGATGCCATTACATACATCAGTTAGCACACTCACACTCTTGGAGACAGTGGGGCAATAGAGGAATAATCATAACCTGTGCCACTTACGTGTCAAAAATGAAACTGGAGGACAGTAGAAAACAAACAGTGCTTAAATTGTGCAACACAAGAATAATTTAAGCCATATATTCCTTTGACCATTGCAATTATTATAATAATGAAATGTTCTCCAAATTATGTTTATGGAAGAATATGTTTCATGGATGATTAAATATGTATCTCATTACTAGCTGAACTACTTATAAATATTTGACTTCTGTAACTTTAAACTTGTGGATAATCAGCTCAGCATGACACTGAGCTGAACCCATCAACAGTGTGTGTTCCTGTAAGACAGTGTGACTGAAATTCCTACAGTCTGAGAAATATGGTCTCACCCACAATATCCATGGAAATCTGTGAAAGATCTAATCATTAGTTACTTTGCTTAAAATTCATGTTATTTTAGTTAGCACTGTTTTGCTGAGATTGCAATTTATATTTGTTAGAAGGATTTATATTCCAGCATCTCTCATGTCTCTAGTTATATTTTCTTTCAGTATCTGTTTGTGGTTCTATCAGATTTTTCTGTGTGTTTCTTATATCTTTGCTCCTTCCCCATCTATTTCTGTAATGTGCCCCTCCATACTTTGTAGTGTTACAAAGCAACTGGAGAACAATAGGCACAGCACATTGACCCTCTGGCTTTGTGAAGAGCTAAATCTTGCCTCCATGATTGGCCAGTGCATACCAAGGTCTTTGAATCTATTGAGGGACTGAGTGCCAACTGGGCTTTGCTCCTTTGCCCCTAGCAATTCAAGAGCAGATATAGCAGAAACTGGGACAGAACGTGGCTGTGCAATTATCCTGTCACCTTGCAACCAAAAAGAAGAGCATTAGATTTAAAATAAAATGATACTGTGAGTGATATAATGGTGAGGATGTAACATAATGCTTTAATGTTTGCTTTAAAATTTGATAAATATAAAGTTTTATAAATCATGTCTGAAAATATCACAACTTAAACAGACTGGATGGAAAAGTGATCATATCATAGAAACAGTCACTGACACTAATAAAAATAAGTGATGATTTATTCAGAAACAACAGGGTTCTTGGCTCAGTTTTCCTCTGTCTTGGGGCTAGTGCAGTTTGCAATAAAACATTGCCTAGTACAGATCATTTGAGACTGGGACATGGGATTTGTTGTTCAATGGAAAGGAACTTTTTTTGTCCCAGCTGGGGGTAAGATGACTAGGATTGTGCATCGCAACTGGAGGGTTCGCAACTGTGGATTGGTGAGTGACCAGCCCTGGCATTCCTGGACACTTTCAGGCTACTGCAAAGTTTATTGGTTTTACTATTGTTACTTGAGCCAAGTGAGCATTGGGTTACCCTAACTTGGTGTCTAGAACTGGGGATCAGAGTCTCTGAGTAAGCGATCAATGAGTTGAGTTAAAAGTTATCACCCAGTGGCTGATGACTCATTGGAAATCTCTAAGCAAGAGGGCTACGGAGAATCAGAGGCTGAGTTAACGCCAGAGTTTAGTTCAATAGATTTTTAGTTGCTAAGAAAACCAATGGCACTGAGTTAAAGATCCCCCCCCCCCCCTCACTAATTGAATGGCAGGGTTGGCATTAGAAAGTGGATGGCCCACTCCTGCTTCAATTTCTTGTGTATTACTACCCTAATCCACAGATTTAAATGCAAAACCTGGGCCAATTCACCAGTATTCTGAAGAAGGTTTTCAACATGTGAAGTACTAATTGAGAGAATGTACACTGTGGATCTTCACTTCCTTTTGGATTCAAAGTAAGATTGAAGGAGACCTCCCTGGGTGCTAATGAATAGTTGTCCGTAAGTAATGTCAGTAAAACACTGTATGGTGGAAGGAGTACTCTAATAACATTTAATAAGGATCTAGACCAGCACGAGTTAAGAGAGAAGGTTTCAGACCAACTACTCACTACTCAACAGGAGAAATGGTGGGCCAAAAGATTTACTTTGTGTTGACCATGACTCTAATTCAGTCATTTATTTTTCGTTATTCATGTCACAAAACCATAAGACATAGGAGTAGAATTGGCCATTCAGCCTATTGTGTCTGCTCCACCATTACATCATGGTGGATTTATTCTGTCAGCTCCATTCTCCTGCCTTCTCCCTGTAACCTTTGACAGTCTGACTAATAAACCTCTGCTTTAAATATACCCAATGACTTGGCCTCACAGCTATCTGAAGCAACCCCCCCCCCCCACCTACAGAAGTTCCCTCCCACCTCTGTTCTAAAGGTCCATCCTTCTAGTCTGAGGCTGTGCCCTCTGGTCTAATACTCCCCCACTATAGGAAGCATACTCTCCTTTTCCACTGTGTGAGGAAGTTGGTCACATATTTCCTACCTCATAACTGCAAATAAGCTTCAGAAATACTCCTTTGGAGAATGAGTGCCTTTCAGCATTCTTTGATTATGAAAGGTACTACTTAAACAAAATTCCATCTGAATATGATTCCAAGAATGGGTTCCCAAAAGAAGCAGCCTTTCTATGAAGCTGAAAGAAATGATGATTGTGAGGTGTGGACAAGGGTTGAAATAGTGTATCTCCAGTGTAATTAAAGCCCAGTGATGCGCCACCCTAAGAACCTGGCGGTGCCTAACCGGCAGATGTTCCTCTACCAACAATAAAATCCAGTTCAACCAGCACGCTGTACACAGTACTGCATTTTAATCAGTCTTCCAGGAAGGTGGGTGATGATGCAAGGGAAAGGACCTTTCTTCGTTTACAAAGAACATGGCAACAAGGTCCCTGTGCCTTTTTAAGGAGCCGGCGTGTTTCGAACAAATGTGGGAACGGGGTATCTATGTGTTGAAGAGGAGCTGGGAACGGGGTATCTATGTGTTGAAGAGGAGCTGGGAACGGATGTCCGGATGAGTTTTGAACGGGAAACTGATGGAGTGAGATCTGGTCCCTGTGTGTTTATAAGGAATGTAGAAACAAGTCCAGGTGTTTATGAGCATGGAAAGAGGAGTGCCAGTATTCCAAAGTAACTGGACATGGGGTCACTGTGTACTTATAAGGAACATGAGAACAGAATACGGATGTGTTTATTAGGGGCGCAGGAACTGAGTCCCAATGACTTTATAACAAATGCCGAAACATGGTCCTGGAGAGTTCATCGGGTACATGGAAACAGGGTCCCTGTGTGTGGGAACAGAGTCACTTGGTGTTTATGTACATGGAAACATGGTCTCAGCGTGCTTATCCAAAGCGCGAGATTGTGGTCAATGTTCAAAGTAAATTTATTATTAAAGTATATATGTAACCATATACTACCTTGAGATTCATTTTCTTGTAGGCATCTGCAGGAAAAAATAGATATACAATCGAATTTATGAATAACTATACACGAACAAAGACTGGCAAACAACCCATGTGCAAAGGAAGACAAACTGAAAAATAAGAAGAGATAATACAGAGAACACGAGTTGAAAGTGAGTCTGTATGTTGTAGAGTTAGTCCAGAGTGGTAAATGAAGTTGCCCTCACCGGTTATAGGAGTATTGTAATAACTATTCCTGAAGTTGATGGAGTGGGAGCTAAGGCTTCTCTAGTAGTGAGAAGGCAGCGTGGCTGGATGCTGGGGATTTTTGATGATGGATGCTGCTTTCTTGTGACGGTGCTCCAGGTCAATATACTCAATGGTGGAGAGGGTTTTGGCTGAGATGGAGTAGGCAGTGTCCACCACTGTCTGTAGCCTTCTCCATTCGTGGACATTGATGTTTCCTACCAGGATGTCATGCAGTTAGGATACTCCACTGCGCATCTATAGAAGTTTGTCAGGTTTTGGTGACACGCCAAATTTACATAAACTTCTAAGATAGTACAGGAGTTGTTGTGTCTTCTTTGTGATGACACCTATGCACTGGTCCCAAACAGATCCTCTGATATGCTAACACCAAATAATTTAAACTTACTGACCCTCTCCATCTCACATCCTCTAATGAGGACTGGTTATGGACCTCTGGATTCTTCCACCTGAAGTTATTAATCAGCTCTTTGGTTTTGCTGACATTAAGGGTGAAGTTGTTGTGGCACCCTTCAACCAGGTTTTCAATCTACCTCCCACATGCTGATTCGGCCAGCAACTGTGGTTGTCAGCAAACATGGAGACAGTTGTACTTATGCACACAATCAAATGTCTAAAACATGCAGAGTGGGGGCTAAGCACACAGATCTGAGCGTAGAGAAGATGCTGTTGTCAATCTCTACTGACTGTGGCCTGCCAGTGAGGAAATCAAGAATTCAGTTACCCAGGGTGGTAAGGAGGTAATAGATGAGTTTTGATGGGGTCATAATAATAAATGCTGAGCTATAGCAAGAGTAGCACCCAGGCATATGTCTCTTCATTGTCCTGATGTTCCAGAACTAAATGAAGAGCCACTGAGGTGGTATCCGCTATAGATCTGTTGCTCTGGTAGGCAAATTGGGGCGGGTGCAGGTCACTTTTCAGGCATGAGTTCCTTGAAGCAGTTCATCGTGGTGGATGTAACTGCTACTGCACGAGTCATTGAGGCACGTTACCATACTCTTCATGGGCACCCATATGATTGAAGTCTGCTTGAAGCAGGTGGGTACCACACTGCCAGAGCCAGAGGTTGAAGATGTGTGACCTGTTGATATGCACAGGTCTTCAGTACTCAGCCAGTTTTACTATCCTGAAGGATGCTTTCAGATCAGCCTCAGAGACTTGAGATTGGTTTGATGAGGGCTGTAGGATTCATGAAGGTTCCTCCATGTTCTGTCGGTCAAAGTGAGAATAAAAGGCAATGAGGTCATCTGGGAGAGAAACCACATTACCAATTATGTTGCTTGGGTTTGCTTTGTAGGAGGTGATGACAATCAAGCCATGCCACAGTTGTTGAACATCCCTGTGGTTTAAATTTAACCCGGAATTGCCACTTTACACGAGGTGGTCTTCTGGATCGCCAGTCCTAAATGCCGCCAACTGAGCCCTCAGCCCATTTTGAACCTTTTGGTTCATCTGGTTGAATGACTTTGTCCACACTCATCCACACATCTTCAAAAAGTCCGTGAAACCATGATGTGTCAGGAAGCGTGGAAACAGGGTCCCAGTGTGTCTACAAGGAGGCTAGGAATGGAGCCCCAGAGCTTCGGAAGTGTGGGAACGGGTTCTCGTGTGTTTTATGAAGCATGAGAACCGGATGCAGGTGAGTTTCGAAGCAACGCGAGGAGTGAAGCATGGTATCCTTTTAAGAAGCTCGAGAATGGGGATTATGTTTGATTATGAGTACTGAGGGAATATGTTTCCTGTGCACTCATAGGGATTTTAGGATCAGCGCTATCAACACATTCACCCTACCAGTCGTCAGATACCCAGCTACAATAGTGTGTTGAACAAGGGATGAACTGGAAGCCACTGACATTAAGACCCAGAAACTACTAACAATATTTGGAGGATTCCATCCAAAGTTCAACATCAAGCAACTGTATATCCACCCGAATAAAGGAGGATGGGGCTGGGATGTGTGAAGGCCACAGGCCTGGAGGAAATGTGAGACGTCCATGAGTATGTCAGGAAGATGGCCCCTAAGGACGACCAGCTAGAATACCTCAGACAGCAGGCAGGGGTCATGGAAATAGACGTGGGTGAAGCAGAGCCAGAGGCCATGGCAGGACAAGCCATTGCATGGGTTGTACCACTGGTCGATATCAGAGGTGGCTGAGAGACAGCACAGAGGCACTGCTTATGGCTGCATAAGACAAGGTGCTGAGCACAAGAGCAATAGAAGCAGGGGTCTTCACACCAGATGAGACCCAAGGTGCAGACTGTGAAAGGTATCCGTAGAAACCATCTAGCACGTAGTAGCAGGATACAAGATGCAGGCAGGGACAGCATATACTCAGTGGCACAACTAAGTTGCAGGAATTGGATACAGGAAATCTGCACTGAGTGTGGATTGGACATTCCCAAGTCCAAATGGGAAGCACCGGAGAAGATAGCGAAGAATGATAGAGTTAAGATCCTGTGGGACTTCCAAATACCAACTGATCTTCTTCGGTTGTCCATCGGAATCCAATGACGACGTCCACTCCTTTAATGATCTTTGATGACTATACAGTCTTATCCTGGACCCACAAGCTCTATTGCAAGTGGGACATGTATATGTGGTAGTGGTGGTAGTGATGGCTGCATTTCTCCTGGCTCTCTTCTGCTGTCTTCTGGTTGTTCTTTCCATCTCCAGAATACGAACCCCATCCCTACACAACTGTCACCAAGTGATACGGTCAGCAGCAACATCCTCCAGGTCCTCAGGTCTGATCTTGTACTTCCTTGAAGCATTCATCATCTGATCCTTACAGCGCTTCTTCAGCCCTCCAGCTGAGCGTCAACCATGATGTGTCAGGCCGTATAACACTCTGCAGGGTAGCCGACACGGGGGCATCCTTATCACGCACCCCAGCCGCTGCAGCTGACGCTGGGTGATCATGGCCTCAATACTCCTGCAGTTGGTCTTTACAAGTATTTCAGTGTGAGGCGTCTGCTCACACCAGGTAATTCCCAGGATGTGCTGAAGGCAGCTTATGTGGAAGCGCTCCAAGGACTCGGTGTGACGGCTGTAGGTTACCCAAGCTTCACAGCCATAAAGGAGGGTGGTGACACAGACCGCTTGGTATATGGCAACCTTTGTGAAGGGACTAAGGCTCCTGTTCTGCAAGTCTCTACGCCAAAGTCTCCCAAATACAGACTGATAAGCAGGTACTGACCAACCAACCAGACTTAGTAATACTGGACAAGGAACAGAAGAAAGCAATAGTAATAGACATAGCAAGCTCCCAGGCCTCTGGTAAAGGATGCAAGATTGAGGGAAAAAAACACATACACACCACTCATAATGGGTGAGGAGAAAATATATAGAACACTGTAAGGGACACTAAATAGAAATCCACAGCATAGTAAATTTTAAATTGTCCCTTTCAGGCCTAAAGATTTAATCACTGTGGAGATTTCTTGCTCATGTGGGATAACATCTTTCCTGATAAGGAAGGTCACTCTGCTTGGCAGGTGAGACTTGTGGCTGTGAAACAATCTCAGGTTCTGGTGCCTCCTCCGTGGTGGTTGTAATAGTTGACTCTGGGACTGCAGGAAGTGGTTCTGACAGCTCTGGACAACTTTCTTCTGGACGTGTTGGCATCCTGACATCGCATGGCAAGCTTACTGCCCGACGTGCTCTTTGTACGTGTCCTACTTTGTTACATTTTTTGCAAGTTTCACCTTTAAACCTGCATTGGTCCGGTGTATGTGAGTCCCTGCCACAATGGTGCCACAAGTTGGTTAGCCAGGCTACTTCCTGTTTAAACTTTGCATTTTTGCTCATGCTCACCTGCATTTCTGACTGCAACTCATTCTGTAAAAGGGCTGGATGGTTTAGAGTTTGTGAAATGTGTGCAGGATAGTTTTTTGCAACAATACATAGAAGTACCGACTAGAGATGGGGCAGTGTTGGATCTCCTGTTAGGGAATGCGATAGGTCAGCGGACAGATGTATGTGTTGGGGAGCACTTCGGGTCCAGTGATCACAATAGCATTAGCTTCAATATAATTATGGAGAAGGACAGGACAGGACCTAGAGTTGAGATTTTTGATTGGAGAAAGGCTAACTTTGAGGAGATGCGAAGGGATTTAGAGAGAGTGGATTGGGTCAAGTTGTTTTATGGGAAGGATGTAATAGAGAAATGGAGGTCATTTAAGGGTGAAATTATGAGGGTACAGAATCATTATGTTCCTGTTAGGTTGAAAGGAAAGGTTAAAGGTTTGAAAGCACCATGGTTTTCAAGGGATATTAGAAATTTGGTTCGGAAAAAGAGGGATGTCTACAATAGATATAGGCAGCATGGAGTAAAGGAATTGCTCGAGGAATATAAAGAATGTAAAAGGAATCTTAAGAAAGAGATTAGAAAAGCTAAAAGAAGATACGAGGTTGGTTTGGCAAATAAGGTGAAAGTAAATCCGAAAGATTTCTACAGTTATATTAAAAGCAAGAGGATAGTGAGGGATAAAATTGGCCCCTTAGAGAATCAGAGTGGTCAGCTATGTGTGGAGCCGAGGGAGATGGGAGAGATTTTGAACGATTTCTTCTCTTCGGTATTCACTAAGGAGAAGGATATTGAACTGTGTAAGGTGTGGGAAACAAGTAAGGAAGTTATGGAACCTATGACAATTAAAGAGGTGGAAGTACTGGCGCTTTTAAGAAATTTAAAAGTGGATAAATCTCCGGGTCCTGACAGGATATTCCCCAGGACCTTGAGGGAAGTTTGTGTAGAAATAGCAGGAGCTCTGACGGAGATCTTTAAGATGTCATTAGAAACGGGGATTGTGCCGGAGGATTGGCGTATTGCTCATGTGGTTCCATTGTTTAAAAAGGGTTCTAGAAGTAAGCCTAGCAATTATAGACCTGTCAGTTTGACATCAGTGCTGGGTAAATTAATGGAAAGTATTCTTAGAGATACTATTAATAATTATCTGGATAGACAGGATCTGATTAGGAGCAGCCAGCCTGGATTTGTGCGTGGAAGGTCATGTTTGACAAACCTTATTGAATTTTTTGAAGAAGTTACGAGGAATGTTGACGAGGGTAAGGCAGTGGATGTAGTCTATATGGACTTCAGCAAAGCCTTTGACAAAGTTCCACATGGAAGGTTAGTTAAGAAGGTTCAGTCGTTAGGTATTAATGCTGGAGTAATAAAATGGATTCAACAGTGGCTAGATGGGAGATGCCAGAGAGTAGTGGTGGATAATTGTTTATTGGGATGGAGGCCGGTGACTAGCGGGGTGCCTCAGGGATCTGTTTTGGGCCCAATGTTGTTTGTAATATACATAAATGATCTGGATGATGGGGTGGTAAATTGGATTAGTAAGTATGCCGATGATACTAAGGTAGGAGGTGTTGTGGATAATGAGGTGGGTTTTCAAAGCTTGCAGGGAGATTTATGCCGGTTAGAAGAATGGGCTGAACGTTGGCAGATGGAGTTTAATGCTGAGAAGTGTGAGGTTCTACATTTTGGCAGGAATATTCCAAATAGAACATACAGGGTAAATGGTAGTGCATTGAGGAATGCAGAGGAACAGAGAGATCTAGGAATAACAGTGCATAGTTCCCTGTAGGTGGAGTCTCATGTAGATAGGGTGGTGAAGAGGGCTTTTGGAACGCTAGCCTTTATAAATCAAAGCATTGAGTACAGGTTGGGATGTAATGTTAAAATTGTACAAGGCATTGGTAAGGCCAAATTTAGAATATTGTGTGCAGTTCTGGTCACCGAATTATAGGAAAGATATCAATAAATTAGAGAGAATGCAGAGACGATTTACTAGGATGTTACCTGGGTTTCAGCACTTAAGTTACAGAGAAAGGTTGAACAAGTTAGGTCTCTATTCATTGGAGCGTAGAAGATTGAGGGGGGGATTTGATCGAGGTATTTAAAATTTTGAAAGGGATAGATAGAGTTGACGTGAATAGGCTGTTTCCATTGAGAGTAGGGGAGATTCAAATGAGAGGACATGATTTGAGAGTTAGGGGGCAGAAGTTTAAGGGAAACACGAGGGGGTATTTCTTTACTCAGAGAGTGATAGCTGTGTGGAATGACTTCCTGTAGAAGTAGTAGAGGCCAGTTCAGTTGTGTCATTTAAGGTAAAATTGGATAGGTATATGGACAGGAAAGGAGTGGAGGGTTATGGGCTGTGCGGGTAGGTGGGACTAGGTGAGATTAAGAGTTCGGCACAGACTAGGAGGGCCGAGATGGCCTGTTTCCGTGCTGTGATTGTTATATGGTTATATGTCTCCGCCTGCTGTCTCTATTAACACAGCAATTTGAACTGCTCTTTTAAATTTCCTGACAAAGGGTCTTGGCTCAAAACGTTGACTGTACTTCTCCCTATAGATGCTGCCAAGCCTGCTGTGTTCCACCAGCATTTTGTGTGTGTTGCTCTTTTAAATGTAAGTTGTACTTCAGTTAGGAGATTTTTGAATGCTTTCTTGTAAGGTTCCATAAGCTAAACAATCTCTCTGTGCATTGTTAAGCCCATCACTGAACCGACAATGTTCGGACAATCTCTTCAATTCAGTCACATACACTGAAATGGACTCCCCTTCCTTTTGATTCCACTTATGAAGCCTAAGGTATTCTGCAACCAGCAATGGCTTTGGTTCTAAATGTTCCTGCATTACTCATTTCAGCTGGTTTGGTTTGTGCAGTGAAATTTCTAAGCAAACTGTATACTTTTTCATCCAATGCACTCAACAAAACTGTTACTTGTTTCTCACTGGCTATTTCATTTGCTTTAAATGCTCAATTCACTCAGTACACATATTCCAATTCTCTCTTATGAAAGCAAAGGCATTTATCTTTCTGATGTAGCCAGCCATTTCTGCTTTTATATTAATTTATGATTATTATCACAAGGTACACAATTTAGTCAATTTCCTGCTTTTTCTTAACTTGCTGACTCGGTCCCCTTGTGAAGAAGTACCTGCTATGCTGCTTCTTTTTTTTTAAAGACTCAAACATTTCACTGCACTTCAACAGGTAGGTAGTGGTCTCAGGTTCATTGATCCCATCCTGATTGGAGCAACATCACAAGACTTCAGTACAACACAGAGTTGGACTGTGACCAATCACTAGGCAGGAACATGAGAAGAGAACATTTTCACTTAGGGTCACCTTCAAGAGTAAAAAGGCAGCACTTCATGACAGTTTTTCAGAGATGTACTGGGACCAATCACTGAGGGGGATTCACTGGAAACAGTGAATAAAAAGGTAGGCACAAGCGGAGAATCCATTCTTGGAGCAGCCATTGTTGTGAGTGACCTGGTGTTGGAGTGGTTTTGGCTCATCAGGCTTGGGTGAGGTAAATATCTGGTAAATTTACTTTTTTTCCCCTTTATTCTTCATTCCTCATCTATTAAGGCACAGTAATCATGGTGAGAATGGCTCCGGGGACAGTGTGTTATTGTGTGTGTGGGAAGTCTGGGAGATGTTCAGCCTCTGGGATTACCATATCTGCACTAAGTGCATCGAGTTGCAGCTCCTGAGAGAATGTATTAAGGAACTCTGGAGCTGCAGCTCTTCATACGGGAGACCGAGGGAGTGATAGACAGGGGCTACAGGGATGTAGTCACCCCAGGGTTGCAGGAGGCAGATAACTGGGTGACTGTCAGGAAAAGGAAGGGAAATGGGCTGCCAGTGCAGAGTACTATGGCCGTTTCTCTCAATAGTAAGTATACAACTTTGGTCACAGAGGGGTAACGACCTACCAGAGGGAGTCACAGTGGCCGGGTCTCTGGCACTGAGGCTCAGAAGAGAAGAGAGGTGATGAGGACTGCAGGAGTGACAGGAAATTCCAGTCAGTGGAACAGAGATGAGGTTCTGTGAGAGTGATAGAGATACCCATTAGGTACATTGTCTGAGGTGCCAGGGTCAGGGAGGTCTTGAATCGGGTACACGGCGGTCTAAAGGAGGAAGGTGAACAGCTAGAAGTCTTGCTACATATTGGCACCAAAAGTGAGGAGGTCCCAAAGAGACATGCCAGGGAGCTTGGTAGAAATCTGAAAAGCAGGGCCCCCAGAGTAGTAATCTTTGGGTTGCTGCCAGTGCCACTTGCCTTTGTGGATAAGAATGGAATGACTTAGCAGATGAATGTCTGGCTGAGGAATTGGTGCAAGATCATTGGGATTGCTTCTGGGGAAGGTACAACTTGTACAAAAGGGACGGGTTGCACCTCAACCCAAAGGAACCAATGTCATCGCAAGTAGGTTTGTGAGAACTGTTCGGGTGGGTTTAAACTAATTTGTCAGGAGGATATGAACCAGAGGATGGAGCAGTTGGCTTACAAACAGAGGCAGTGTGCAATGAGACTGCCAGCAAAGACAGGCCGATGACAGAGCAAAGTAGCAGTCAATGAGATGAGCTGCAATGTAAAAGGAGGACAAAGTCAAAAAAGGTGAATCCAGGACTGAAGATGTTGCCTATATTTGATGCACACAGTATACGGAATAAGGTAGATGAACTTGTAGCACAGTTACAGATTGGCATCTATGATGCTGTAGGCATCCTGAATCATGACTGAAAGAAGATTATAGCTGGGAGCTTAATGTCCTCGATACATATTGTATTGAAAGAACAAGCAGGTAGGCAGAGGGGGTGGCATGGCTCCACTGGTAGAAAATGAAATCAAATCAAACTTGGATCATGTAGAATCATGAGTCGAGTTAAGAAACTGCAAAGTTTAAGGTCTCTGATGGGAATTATATATAGACCCCCAAACTAACATGGCAGGGGATGGGAACCAGTCCGATAGAGCTGAGGAGCAGCCAGCAGGTTTACAAGTAGACGATCGTGTAACATGAATATAAGGAAGGACAAGCCAATGATTGAGTATAAATGCAGACAGAGTAAAGAGTTAAATTATACCACAGAGGCAAAATTCACAAGGGTATAGAATGCAGGACTGAAGGTACTGTACTTAAATGTGTGTAACATTCGGAATAAGATTGGTCGGAATGACGTTGTGGGCATCACTGAGTCATGGCTGAAAGAAAGCCACAGTTGGGAACTTAACATCAAAGGATATGCTTTGTATCAAAAGAACAGGCAGGACGGCACAGACAGTGGTGTGGCTCTGTTGGTAAGATGGAATTACATCTTTAGAAAAGGTGACAGCGTCAGAGAATATTGAATCTTTGTGGGAGAAATTAAGTAACTGCAAGGGTAAAAAAAAATTATGGGAATCATATATAGAACTGCAAATATGTGGGGTTGAGATTGCAAAGGGAGCTGAAAAAGGGAAGTAGTAAGGGTAATGACACAATTGTAATGGGGGACTTCAATTTGCAAAAGCATTGGGGAAATCAAGTTGGTATCAGATCGCAAGAGGGAATGTTTTGAATGCATATACGATGGCTTTTTAAGAGCAGTTTGTGCTTTAGCTACTCTGAGAAAGGCCATCTTAGATTGGGTGTTGTGTAATAATGTATTAACCCAGATTTTGTTGTTATTGAGTGGTTTGTCGAGCTGGCTTGTTAGCTAGAAGACATTTTGTTACCCAGCTAGGCAACATCATCAGTGCAACTTTGAATGAAATGTTGGTGATCTACATTGTTCGTCTTTTATGTGTCCTGTGATTAGTCCATTTGTGTGTGTGTGTGTGTGTGTGTGTGTGCCATTTCTATTGGTTACCGATATGTAATCCACGATTGGTTTGTTAAAATCTGATCGGTGATAATTATTGTCCGGGCTGTGTTAGTCGACCGTTGTGTAGGATTAATATTGTCCTCATTGAGTGATGCGTGTAAGCAGGTGTAAATTGGCTTTTGGCTCTGGACTGACGACCTAACGCCGAAGTGGGATGTAAACTGGGTTCATTTTGACGTGCTTGTTGACAGAATTCTGCGTAGACAACAAAGCCTCTAAGAATTCTCGGGATTGGCCTAGGATAGTGACCTTGGTCCAGTCCAGTTCTCCACACAGAATTCTACCAACAAGCACATTGAAGTTTGCACTGTTTGTACTTAATAGGCCAATGAGCACTTGGTGGAACACGTTCATACCACTTTGTACTCTGTTTATTATTTTGTACATTAATATTGCACATTATTAGTATTGTGTATATCATTAGTTTGTACTTTATTAGTTAATATATTCATTATTATTGCTAAGTGTTTTTAAGATTCGCTGCAGTAACAAAATAATTTCCTACTCAGGATCAATAAAGTTCACATTATTATTAGGTAGCAGAACAGAAATACAAAAGTATACTGTTTTTAATATAAAAATCATTTTATATGTTCTTGATTTTGTTGTACCATAAGCCAATCTTAATATATGTTTTAAACAACTGGTTATACAATTCTGGTATTACCCTGGATTTCAGGAATGAGGACCAGTAGTCCCAGAGGTTCGTTGCTTGTTGTGGAGTGGAATTCACTCTGAGCAACGTGCTGCCAAAGAATGGGGGAAATGGCATGTACAGTTCACACCTACTGCTCGGTCCTGTGGGAATCCTCCAGTGCAACGCCAAGATCGTACCCTATTTAACACTTAGAAACAAGAGAAAATCTGCAGATGCTGGAAATCCCAGCAACACATACAAAATGCTGGAGGAACTTAGCAGCCAGGCAGCATCTGTGGGGGAAGAAAGTACAGTCGACGTTTCATGCCGAAACCCTTTGGCAGGACAGGAGTAAAAAGCTAGAGAGTAGCTTAAAAGCTGAGGGAGGGGAGAAACATGAGGTGATAGATGAAACTTGAGGGGGAGGGTTGAAGTAAAGAAGAGAGAAGTTGATTGGTGAAAGAGACAGAAGGCCGTGGAAAAAAAGTGGGGGGGGGGGGGAAGAGGTAGAAGCACTAGAGGGAGGTGATGGGCAGGCACGGAGATAGGGTGAGGGAGGGAAAAGGTGAAGGAGGGAGACATTACCTTTGAGAAATCCATCAGGTTGGAGGCTACCCAAATGGAATATAATGTGTTGTCTTCCAACCCAAGTGTGGTCTCATTATGACAGTGGAGGAGGCCATGGATAGACATCGGAATGGGAATAGGATCTTAGCCCAAAACGCCGACTGTACTCTTTCCCATAGATTTTGCCTGACCTGCTGAGTTCCTCCAGCATTTTGTTTGTGTTACTTCCATTTGCTACCTGCTGGGAATTACTTTGTTAAACTCCTTTGTGTGGCTGCTGTGATGCCGGGGGCAATTTGCTGCAGGTTCTCGGACAGCTGCTGTAGTCCATTTACAATAGTCTCGAAGGGTGCCCCCAGGGTGTTTGTCCATTTTGGTGGCTCCAGGTTGGATTGTGAAGGCACAACCACTGCTTAGGACTGGCTGAATCATTCTTGTCTCTCACTGCATGTGTGTAAATTGTGCATAGAGTCCTCAGCTTTGAGGACACTTTGCTGTTCCTCTTCTTAGTAAACTACCCTCAGGTTCCCTAGAATCCCCAGAGAAGTAATTTGGCCCGAGTTTGCAGCAATTGGCGTGTTTGATTGGGAAATCCATCAGTGTCTAGCCTATGTTGATCTCGTAGTTATTTCAACACAATCCAAAGGAAAACAAATATTTCAACAAACAGCATCATCAAAAGGAAGTAAGACTATGTACCTTCTCCTACAGTAACTAGAACATCTTTGAGGATACATGGGTGGGGAGTTGGAGGACCCTGGTTAATATGTTCTGAAATTCCTGCTTTCCTACTAATAAACAGCCAATGCTAGTGGAAACATTTAATATTAATTCCAATAAAAATGAAGCAAACATTAACTGAGAACTGTTGGCTCTGTTTCTTTCTCTTACTGCTGAATATCTACAGTTCCCAGCATCTGCAGTGTCTAGTGATTCAACAAATGAAGTCCTTTTCCCTTTTATTTGCGTGCCATATTCTGCCAGAGCCTCGGTGACCACTTTTTTTTCAAGTAGCTGTCTTGGAGGAAAGATTCTGTGAGTGGTCCCCCACATCCTTCTCACAGTGCAGTTGATTTTTTTTTTATATACGAGGTCGAATTGCAAGCTCGACACTCAACCCAGCACAGATGGAAAGCATGCACGGGAGCGGCCCGACTGGGTTTGAACTTGGAAACCTTTGCTCCGGAGTCCGGCGCTGATGTCACTGTGCCACCAGAGGGCCCGGGGGGCAGAAACCACATTTTGGGATCACAATCCTGAATTCATCAGTTGTGGCCTGTAGCATTCTGCAGACACAAATCACTCCGGACCAACTCCTCAAAGCTATGGAACACTGCACTGAACAGTCTGGAAGGTGAGCCAGAAACAGTGATACTTTTTAATGGTGACAACACAGAGGGCAATTATCAGGAGGTCAGATACTCAGGAACATTAACTGGAGGCATGGCTTAGAAGCCTTCATATTAAAAAATAAAATTGACCTAAGGGACAGCTTTTCTCAACACAGGAGATGCTAGGTATATGGAAAGAGCTGGCATGGAAAGAAGTGATAGAAGTTTGGATGATTACAATGTTTGAAAAATACATGGATAGAAAAAGCTTCAGGGGTAAATGCCAATGGGATTACTGTAGATAGACATCTTGGTAGGCAGGGAGTTCGGATGAAGAAGTTGGGGCTTCTATAAGGGTGGGCACCAGTGCACTAAAGCTAAACACAATGAGTAAAGGAGTGTTGACAGCAGCACCATATGAGATTGGCACAGACCAAGAGAAACCACAGCATGTATGATAGGCTGGAGCCTAAGCAGCCATGTAGGATATGCAGTGGCAATACACAAAGCACAACTTATAAATTGTGGATACAGAGCACTTGGCACTCAGTAGTATAGAGTGCCGAGAGAAGCAGGGTGGAAAACTAAGGGAGCGGGGAATCACAGAAGATAATTTTTGTTTCCAAAACCATAATAAGAGCAAAAGAGGGCATTTGGTCCCTCAGGTTTTATCGCCATTCATCAAGTTCATGTTTGATTCTACCTTGGCCTTGGGTCTATTTTCCAGCCCACATACAAAGTTCCCTGTGGGACAAACATCAGTTTATAGAATAGAACATAGAACAGTACAGGAGTTACCTATCTGAGGCTTTTCGGCCTATGATATTGTGCCAACCTTCTCATACCCCTTTCTAGCTCTCCTAAGTGCTAAATCAGTAGAAATCCGAAAAAAAAGTCAGTCTCAATTCTTTTGGCATTTTAAAGTGATAGACCACAGAAAAAAAAATTAACCCTAGTATTAATTAACCTCCCTCCTTGTGGGAAAAATTTTGATCGAAGAGCAAAATTTTTAAACCAGATTACAGAATATCAAGCAATACATGTGATTAACAGGTAGCACATTACAGTGGCGTATACAATTACTAATTTCTATTTCACTTTTAAACTTAGCATCCAATCAATCCATGTTATTTTCTTTACCTTTCACATGTTGTTACAAAAAAGTCAATTCCTGCAAAACCAGCTCCTGTTATCTTCAAAATGGCATTTGATCACCCATTGTCCCTTCTCCACTTTGAAACAGAACACTTAGCATCACGTAACATCATGTTATCAGCTTGCTTACTAGCTCACATGTCCTTCAGACTCCTTGAACTTTACCCTGCAGCTACTAACTCATCACTCATGTTTTCTAAACTAAACCTATTTGCTGAACTTCCAAACAAGTCACTAATTCTATCTCCAAGACCTTTAGTTCTATATGTTTCCATAATTAACACCTGCAGATGGTCTCTCTTGGTCAAAACAACACTTCCCTTTGTTTTGAGAAGTCTCTGAACCCCATCTCTCCAAATCACAAACTTGAACATCACCAATTTGTTTATCTCTAAATTCCAAAATATAGTAAAACAAATCAACATGTATTATCTCAGCATCTGACAGAGCCGTTCCTCTCAGCAATGTCAAAGGTCTTGAAAACAATCCAGACTTCAAGTGCTTCAAAAGTCCAGAAACAGTACTCTTCTCAATATCTTCAATAACATTTACCTCACCAGTTTTCATTTTATCACCAACTTTTAGAACATTGTCTAACTCAAGTGACTGAGAATCCTCAATTTCTACTGGTACCAAGGTTAACCCATTATTCACTGAACCAAGTCCATCTGACACAAAAGGACTTAATTCCTTTTCAACCGAGTCAGACACCTCAGACCTTAACTGAGTTTCAACACAAGGTTCAATACCCTGTGAATTTATAGGTGCTTCAACAACCTGAACACAGGCTGTCTCTTCTAGGCTTTCATTACTAGTCCCAATTTCAAATTGCAGTTCCCTCTGATCATCCCAGCTACTCTCTGGGAATCTCTCATCTAGAGTAAGCTTAACCTTAGGGTTTAAAGCAAACTCATCTGCTGACTTAGCAGTCTCAGAAAGGGTCTCAGCCTCTTTCTCATCCTCTCTCTTTAGTTTTTCCTAATCAAAGCTGAACCTCAGCCTCAGTAGGTTTATTTTTAAACACATCCCACTCATCCTCTTCAAACGTTTCCTTGGATATATAATGCTCTGCTATTAACACCTGTATTAATGCCTTCCTCATTCTAGTGGTCACCTTAACTTTTAACTTATGAGCAATTCCCAACAGCACATCCCTTTTAGCATCATCCAATGCTTCAGGGGTTGGTTCTGCCAGAAACTTACCAACTTCAATCTCCGTTGCTGCTGATTTTCCACTCAAGCACATCAAAAGGGATTTTCTGCAATCAGATCAATCATTAATCACTCAATTAAGCCGCCAACTATTTTATAATGGCTCCCAACAATTTGTTCATATCCTGGATGAGCCCCCAATTTTGTTACACACCCCATAACAAGTTAAAAGAACCAGCAGAAATGCGACACACCTGGAGTCTGGTTTTGCTACAAACACAACACTATTTATTAGTGTCTACGTAATATAGTAATACAAATCCAGACAAATCAAACAGGTTAGCAGAGTTTATGCATATATAAGTGTGTAAACATAAACCCTAAACTTCAAGCTCTGGTGGTAAATGATACAGTCTAACGATGGTATAGGAAATGAAGTCAGCTCAGTTCCTGATATTGAGTTGAGTAGATTGAGGGGGGAGAGAGAGAGAGAGAGAGAGATTTGACATCCAAAGGTGTATGGTGTGAAAAGGCAATTATGTCGACATTCCACAACAGCAATACAAAATAACAGTAGGTTTTATCATCGAAGTTGTTCCACTCCACACATGAAGTATCACCAACAGTGATTGTCAATGAATATCCTTTCAACACAAGTGGTACCACACCCAAATTCAGCCACAGGACACCTAAACAAAATCCATGTATGGATTTTCACAAAGGGGACCACCTTCAAGGGAACCACCACCCAGGCAAGGGTCGACACACTGGTAGATTCCACATGGTTATCCCAATCACACACAATGTGATAGCCACTTATCCAGTTCCACGACATACGAAATAACTCTGACAGTGATTTGCCACAGGGGTGCCTTTCTTCAGTGAACTACCACACCCAGACAAAGGGTAAACACACATGGTATTCAAAGGATTTCCCCCTCACCAGAGAACCCACTTCTGTGGATTAACTAAGTGACAATCACACTTCCGTAGCCGAATGGAAACAAACTCACCCTTATGGGCTACTTAGAGAAAGAGTCCAAACAGTGATCTCTGTCACTAGCTTTTTTCTGTTCCAAACCTTCCTCTCCTCTCTTCCTGCAAACTTGTTCTAGTTGCAGAAAACTTGAGTCATTTATACTCTGGATCGATCTCAACTCATCCATTTTGGGCTACTGAAAGTTTAACCCAGCGACCGACTCACTGGTGTCTTCCAATGACTAAATCCATCTAAGCATGTGAGTGTCTGTAAGAATCATCTGGCCTCGCTTATTCAAGACAAACCACGGGAAACCATAAACACAAGCTGCTCACCATAGCAATCCAGCAACTCCGCAGTCAGTAGAAATCCAAAACAGAAACAAATGTCAGTCTCAATTCTTTCAGTATTTTAAAGTGACAGACCACAGAAAAAAATGAACCCTGGGGTACATAACACTTCTGTCTACCTTACAACTCTCAAGGGCTGCCTGATCTTTGCTTCCTAAATCTTAAGTATGTTTCCTTCATCCTCTTGACTAAATGTTTCACCTCTCTTGTCAACCATGGTTCTTTCACCCTACTATTCTTTCCCTGTCTCAATAGGAAAACTCTATTCAGACCCCATGGAACTGGTCCCTAAACAACATTCACATTTCTGCTGTGCATTTCCCCGAGGATAGTCCAAATTTACACCCCAAAATTCCTGCCTAAAATCATTGTTATTAGCATCCACCAATTAAATACTTTGCCTCCTATTCTTTTCCATCTTTATGTTAAAGGTCGGAGTTCTGAGATTGAAAACTTCTAATGATTCTGCCTCCACAACACTTTGAATAGGAGAATTCCAAAGATTCATAACCTTCAGGGAAGCTATTTCTCATATATCCCAGATGACATGAGTATTTTGCATCCATCAATATCATTGCACCTTTAGAGGCTTGTGGATTGCTAAACGTCTTTGGGTCTACAGCACAGAAACAGGCCCTTCAGCTCATCAAATCTACATCAACCATAAGTACTCTTTCACTAACTTCATACAAGAGAAAATCTGCAGATGCTGGAAATCCACACAACACACACAAAATGCTGGAGGAACTTAGCAGGCCAGGCAGCATCTATGGAAAAAAAGCAGAGTCGACATTTTGGGCCAAGACCCTTTGGCAGGACTGGAGGGAAAAAGCTAAGTAGTAGTTTGAAAGTTTGGGGGGGGGGGGGGGGAAGAGAGAAACACCCATTTTAATTCCACTTCCCATTCCAATATGTCCATCCATGGCCTCCTCCACTGCTGTGATGAGGCCACACTTAGGTTGGAGGAACAGCACCTTATATTCCATTTGGGTAGCCTGCAGCCTGCTGGCATGAACATCAATTTGTCAAATTTCTAGTTATGCTTCCCAACCCCCCCCCCCCCCTCACCATTTCCCATTCCCCATTCCCCTTTCACTCTCTCATATCTCCTTACCCACCCATTTTCTCCCTCTGGTGCTCCTCCTCCTCTCTTTCTTCCATGGCCTTCTGTCTCTTTCACCAATCAACTTCCCAGCTCTTTGCTTCATCCCTCCCCCTCCAAGTTTTACCTATTGCCTGGCATTTCTCTCTCCCCTACCTCGACCTTTCAAATCTACTCCTCAGTATTTTTTCCTCCAGAACAGACGAAGGGTTTCAGCCCAAAACATCAACAATGCTTTTTCTTTATAGTTGTTGCCTGGCCTGCTAAGTTCGTCCAGCATTTTGTGTGTGTGTTCACTAATTTCATTTTTACTTTCCCCCATATTCATCAAAACTCCAGATTCTACCACTTACTTCTATGCTAGGGATAATTTATAGCATCCTATTTCCCTACTTACCCATGTGTCTTTGGAATGTAGAAAGGAGGAAGTTACATTATGATCTTTAATTTTCTAAATGAGAAGGACCGTTAACAAAGGAAATTCTTCTGGCATCTTTAGTGTTAGCAGGATATAAATGAGAGGAATTTTAGGGACAAAGAATACATTCTGAGGCTCAAGGAAGGGCTAGAATACTAAATAAATACATTGCTTGTTAAGGAAGAGGACACTGACAACAGTCATGGCAGATGTGATACTTGGCTGATAAGTGGGATGTGCTGGGAAGACTGGCTGTGCTTAGACTGGAAAGGTAGCCTGGCTCAAATGACAAAGGGAGTCAGGCCAAGATAATGGAAGGGCTTGCCCCAGTCTTCTAATGCTCCCCTAGGTATGACATGCAGACAATTCTAAAGTGAGTATTGCGACTATTCAACAAAGGATGTCAGTTATTTCTAGTCAAGTTAACATAAATGGGTAGACTCTAGAAATAATAACCAGGGAGAAAGTTAGGTTTTAAGCCTATTAAGGAGAACTGGCAGAGGTCTGTGAAAAGCAAATCAGATTTGTCTTACCTAATTATTTTTTGATGAACTAACAATACAATACATTTAAAAATAAAAGCTGCAGTATATGTTAATGATATGAATTTTAAGAAAACATTTGATAAAGTATCCTATAAAGAGCAGTTAAAAATTTAAGGCTTTTGGCACAGGAAGGTCATCGTGGATAAGCAGTAGGGTTAAGAATAGTAAACAGTTATGGTAAATGGTTGGAGGATAGTAGCAGTGAAATCCAAGATTCCATGCAAGGGTGACTGCTTATTCTGAGAAATATATATATTTCTGCAACAGGACAGAGACTGACTAGTGGAATGGGCTGAGTTGTAGCAGATGGAACTGCGAGGGGATCTCCCACCATCTCCGATCCTCATCACATTCTACAGGGGTTGTACTGAGAGCATCCTGAGCAGCTGCATCACTGCCTGGTTCGGAAATTGCACAATCTCAGATGGCAAGACCCTGCAGCAGATAGTGAGGTCAGCTGAGATGATCGGTGTCTCTCTTCCTGCCATCATGGATATATACAGTACACACTGCATCTGCAAAGGAAACAGGATTATGAAGGACCCCATGCACCCCTCATACAAACTCTTCTCCCTCCTGCCGTCTGGGAAAAGGCTCCGAAGCATTCAGTCTCTCACGACCAGACTATGTAACAGTTTCTTCCCCCAAGCTATCAAATTCCTCAATACCCAAAGCCTAGACTAATACCTTACTGCCCTACTGTTTATTATTTATTGTAATGCCTGCACTGTTTTTGAGCACTTTATGCAGTCCAGTGTAGGTCTGTAGTCTAGTGTGGCTTTCTGTGTTTTTTTTTTAAATGTAGTTCAGTCTTTTTTTTTGTACTGTGTCATGCAACATCAAGGTCCTGAAAAACGTTGTCTCATTTTTACTATGCACTGTACCAGCAGTTATGGTCGAAATGACAATAAAAGTTGACGTCTTGACTTGATGTTCTTGGTACAAGAGAAGGGGGCAGGCCAAATTATCTAATGTTTGATAATTGTTAAATTATCTCCTATGTTTTATAGTTATTAATCAAAATTTATCCTGCTAGGTGTGTAAATAAAGGCAGACGAATGAGGGATACCGCTTGGGTTTCCCAGTCTCCTCCCAAATTCCAAAGACGTATGGTTGGGGTTAGTATTGCGCACTTTAGTACCAGCAACATTTGTGTAGTTTTGAAAATAAACCACTTGATTAAGCATTCTTGTTCGTTTAAATAATTAATCACAGGTTATACGTAAAAATTGAATTGCATACGTCATGACGCTATCATGTGATACACGCACGCCTCGTTTAAAATAAAAAAGTTAGACTCACGTTTCGGACTCCGGTCTTTTCCTTTCAATTAGTTTAAAGTTTCGGAGTTCTAAAAAGTAACAATTAGTGAACTGTGGGCATATCACGACGACGCCCTTAGTACAACCTTGGCTGATTTGATTTGACACAAAACGCATTTCACTCTAAGTTTCGATGTGCATGTGACAAACCAAATCTTTAAATATTAAATCTCTTAAAAACCCAGACATTATCAGGACAGACATGAAGGAACCAGAGAAAGTAAAAGAAAGGAACGCGAGGCAGTATCGGAGGAGAGCCTGTAGTCTATAATTGACTTTAGCTGCTATCTTAGGCTCTGACAGATATGCTAAGAAAGTTAAGTCAGGCATGAAAGAGAGAGAGCACCAGGTAGAAACATGGTATTTTCCGGGAAGGAGCACTCAATGAGGGGGAACAAGTTCCCATAACTATGCGGAGGAAGCGAGTGAATACGGGATTCGGTATTCAAGGACAATGAACGTGATGCGACTATCCTTGCATCGTTCTTTCTCCACACTGCACTGTGGCCAGAGCCACATTCATTCACCCTCCTAGCCTATGTAGCCGGAGAACCAGCCGCCCCCGATGTCCCTTTATCCATCCCGAACACGAACAACGCTTCAACACGCCGTGTACACGTCGGGCGCCAGGCCCAACCAACGGCCGCAGCTTCACGTTAGCCTCATAAATATCCCAAGAGTCGACGTTTCATCATGACTCACCGGTTTCCAATCAGTGAAGAGGATGGAAAACACCCGTATATGATTGTCCAATCAAGTATTCATAGGGCCAATTAGAGCCAATCAACTGCAGAGTCTGCTTGTTAGACCGAAGTTCCGAACCAATAAGAAGGCTTTTTCGTTTATTGGTTGCCTGGCGGTCAATGAGGTAGTGATTGGCGGAGGGAACGGACTGGCTCCCGTGAGGCGGGCGCGCACAGGCGCGCGCCGCGGCTGTTGTGCGGGTGGCTGCGCGGGCGCGCGCGCCGCGGCTGTTGTGCGCGTGGCTGCGCGGGCGCGTTGGCAGATGGAAGGAAGGAAGGAGCGGCTGAGGAGATAGAGAGAGGAGAGGGGTGGGGTGGGGGCAGACATTGAGCCTGGTCAGCACCCGAGTGTGAATACAGCGGAGGTGACGGCCACGCCGGGTACGTACTGCATCGCCCAGCCCAACGCCTCTGCCAGCCTTCTCCACGGGTTATCTAACGTTTCCCCAACCAAATTAGGCAAGGCCGGTCGGCCCGACGTCCACACTGTCTTGCAGCTCATGCTGACGGGGAGGGCGTTTAGCCCTCCAGCTCCACGATGTTGTTACTGTCAGACCCACCCTAGGTGATGTTTATCTAATTACGCGTATCCCACTACTTCCACTTTATTCTCCCCACATTCTCATCGACTCCCTGTAGATTCTACCCTTTGCCCACACAAGAGGGCAATTTTCTGAGACCCACCGTCTACCACCCTACTTGTCGTTGGAATGTGGTTGGAAGCCCGAGCACCTGGAGGAAACCCAAGCAGTTGAAGGGAGAACTTGCACTCCTAGGATTGACCCTAGTTTCTGGAGCAGTGTGCCAGTAGATCCAGCTGCTATTCAATCTGCTGCTGACATTTCCCTCATCCACCTTTCTTGCCCCTTTCCACCTTCCCCCCCACCACCTTGTCGCCTTGTCTGTGCCTCAATTCACTTCCTCAACCAAAACTGCATTGCTCCCCTTTGCCTTGCATGTCACCCCAACTTACTGTGGTCTCACCACATAAAAGGATCAGATACATAGGAATACTTGGAATGCAGTTTTGAGGCATTGGATTGCCTCTGATCTTATCGAACAGCCTCAAGGGACACGATGGCTTAATGCTTTTCCTATGTTCCTGTATTGAACAATAACCTGCTGTGTGGGTTTTAATGAATCTGTTTCTGCTTGAGTGGATCTTTTGTGACTTCAAAAGAATTCCTATAATCTGTATTAACATATCTGAAGTATATCAAATTTTCACATAACTAATAGCATAACTTGAATTTTGTTTGCTGGAATCAAATTTTCCATGTTCTAGATTATGCCTAATTTTTGAGCAGCATGACTTGTACAAGGGTTGTATGCAAAATTTGTGAAGTATTGGTTGGGTTAACTGTAAATTAATACATTGAGGATTTGCATCTCTGAATGTGGATCCCGTCCTGTTAAAAGAAGGAGAGGACCTTGGAAAGGCTCAATCCTCTGCCAGAGGACTGAAGCACTGCTGATGTTATACATTAGTTTAAAAACGAAGGAATGACTGTCAATGCAAGTACACTCCTTTGTAGATTAAATTATTAGACTCTGCTCTAAGAGACAGGGTTAACAGGAGAGGTACAGATTGATTAGCAACAATCAGTTCAGGGAAGGTTGTGTCTAACTGATGTGATTGACCCTCCTCGGAGAATTCAGTGAGGCAATGTATGCTGTAGTCTTTGTGGGTTTCCCCAAGGGCCTGCATGTCAGACAGATAAAAAAAAAATGAATGGGTATAGGATCTAAGGGAGAGTGGCAAATTGGATCCAAGATCTTTGGTGGCAGGAAGCAAAGTGTGATGGGTGTAATTGTGACCCGAAGGAGCTCAAAAAAAGAGGCCTGGAATTGCACTTTTAATCAGGGACGCAGTTATAGCTTCACTCAGGAGTCATAATAGAGGGCTACCTTCTGAGTCCATATCCGTAAAACTCAAAAATAAGAAAGGTGCAATCAATCTGGTGGGACTTCTCAATAATTCCAAAAGTCCCTCAATAGCTATTAGGACATAAAAGAACACTTATGTAAGTAGATAAGGGATTGCTCTAAACCCAACAGGGTTGTTGTCACTGTGGACTTCAACTTCTCTAAAATAAACTGGGACCACCGCAGTGTAAGGGGTTTAGATGGGCCAGAATTTGTTAGGCGTATCTAGGAGGGTATATATTGGACCTGATATGGGAAATGAGCCTGACCTATCAATGGGAGAACATTAGGGAACAGTGACCACAACTCCTTAAGTGTTAAGATGGCTATGGATAAGGTACATGTGGATCTTGAACAGAGTATTGGGCAGAAACTGGGGAGAGTTAATTAATAACAGCTGCTGTTGGTCAAGTCCACATCTGATGGGTGGATGGTGTTTAAAGACCAACTGCACAGAGCACAGGACAGGTTTGCTTTAGTAAAAAGGCAGAGAGAAGGATGACAAGGTGAGGGAACCTTAAATATTGAAAGAGGGTGAATTTAGTCAAGAAGAAAAGTATGTAAGGCTTAGGAAGCTAAAATCAAATAGAACCCTTGAGGATTATAAAGGTAGAAATGGTAGACTATAAGCTGGAAAAACACTTGAAAGGAACTAGGAGAGCAGGAGAGGCCATGAAAAGTCATTGGCAAGTAGGATCAAAGAAATTCTGAGGCATTCTATACATAGATCAAGAGTAAGAATAGCTAAGAAGAAGGTAGGAACACTCAAGGATAAAGAAGGGAATGTATGCTTTGAAGTGGAGGATATGGGAGAAGTCCTACATGAATACTTTGGTATTTACCAAATAGAGGATAGGGAAATCAGTGTGAAGTGCACTTATATGCTAGGGCATCGCTTGGTTGCTGAACATTGTGATGGGTAAGCCCCAAGGCCTGATGGGATATACTCCAAGTTATTGAGATAGGCAAGAGATAAGATTACTGGGGCCTTGACACAGATCTCTTAGGTCTTCTCTGGCCACACTTAAGGCCCTGGAAGATTTGTGAGTAGCTACAAGAAAGGAAATGAGATGAATGCTGGAAATTATAGACTATATACTATAACTATAGAGTCCCAAATTCATGATACAGAAACTATTGGAGGGGATTTTTTAGGGATTAGATTTATGTGTTTGTAAAATCATGGCCTAATTAAGGACAGTCAGCATGGCTTTGTGTGAGGCAAGTATTGATTGCCCTGCATGAAGTCATGCTATTAGGCCTTGATTTTCTATATGATCAAGGTTAGGGTTACATATGTTACCATATACAACTCTGAGATTCATTTTCTTGTGGTTCAATAAATCCAGTAACCAGAAGAGAATCAATGAAAGATCATACCAACAAGGCAGACAACCAGTGTGCAAAAGACAATAAACTGTGCAAATAAAAAAGAAAGAAAAAAATGCAATAAATAGCATGGACCGTGCAAAAGGATGATGAATCCTTGAAAGAGAGTCCATATGTTGTGGGAACAGTTCAGTAATGGGGCGAATGAAGTTATCCCCTCTGGCTTGGGAGCCTGATGTTTGAGGCCGAATAACTGTTCCTGATCCTGGTTGTGTGAGTCCTAGGGCTCTTGTTTCTTCTTCCTGAAGGCAGCAGTGAGAAGGGAGTATAGCCTGGATGGTGGAGGTCCTGATAATGCTGCTTTCCTGCAACAATGCTTCATGTAGATGTGCTCAATGGTGGGGAGGGCTTTACCTGTGATGGACTGCTCTATATCCACTACTTTTTGTAGGATTTTCTATTTAAGGGCATTGGTGTTTCAATACCAGGCGGTGATGTAACCAGTCAATATATTCTCCACCACAAATCTATAGAATGATCATAAAGAACTTCAAAGTTGATGAACTGTTTCCAAAAAGAGGTGAAGATAGAGATGTGAGTGTTGTCTACATGGATTTTAGTAAGGTGTATCCAGAAGTTAAAGATGCATTAGATCCACAGAAGACTTGCCCATAGAAGACAGGGTGTTGGTCTGGCTGGAGATCTGTGATCAGCGGTGTTTGGGAGGAATCTTTTGGAGTTCTCCTGGGACCTTCACTGTTTGTTAAAGAACAAAAACTAATCTTAAGGAATAAAGACTAATTGAGAAGATAACTGGGGTTAGCTTCATGTATTTGGGACATTCTGCTTAATTGTGACAGGAGACTTGCTGAACAGATTGTAGCTAGCGTCAACCGTGTGCATTTGTGTGGCAGTTAGACAGTACATTTTGTTAAAAGCAAGCAGTTTTTAAATAGTAGCAGTTAGGGATCCTTGCATAATCCTGATTTGATGGAGGCAGATGTGAGAGCGTGGAGGAACATCTGGAGAAATTTCTGAAATGCCCGCTTCGCTGCAGCTGCTACTGTGCAGTCCGGAATCTCCGGAGGAGAAGGCCTCCAAGACCTCGGCTTTGCTTGTTTTGGCGGCTGGGATGAGGTCGATGGCGCTCGGGAGGCTGTATCGGAGGGGCTGGTCGGAGGCTCAAAGTTTTCGGACGGACTCAGAGCCTGCTGTCGTTGGGTGCTTCCGTGGCATTGTCAGTGCCTGGAAGTTTATGGCAGGGAGAGTTCTCCCGTTTGCTGCCTGACATCGGGACGATCGGAGTCGATCAACACTTGAGACTTTTAAACCGTGTCCATGGTCTGCGTTTATCAAATTACGGTATTGTTTTGCACTGCTGCAACTATATGCTATAATTATGTGGTTTTGTCAGTTTGAGTCTTGGTTTGTCCTTTTTTATTTTGTGATGTCACTCTGGAGGAACATTGTATCATTTCTTAATGCATGCATGCATTTCTAAATGACAATAAATGAGGACTGAGTTTCCTCATAATCTAATCTAACATGTGCTTGCGCTATGTTATCCCTTTGGGCTGATGGATACCAATTCAAAAAGCATTAACTGCACTAGGTGTCTGTGCTGAGTGTGTTCCTTTACAGTCAATCAAAAGATCACAGTTGCATACACTGGATGTAATTCCTCTGTCAGTAACTATTTGGAACTAATGTTTTATAGTACTGTAGTGGTATTAATGGTGTTCTGATTTGCTTTGCATTTCATTTAAATACAATTTATTATTCAGTTAAAAAGCAGTTTGTCTTTTATATACTTTTGATGAAACTTTAGCTATTTAGGGCAGTTGCTTAATTGGGCCAAAATGTACTGGTCCTGACATGTCCCAATTAATTAGAATCCAGTGTGCACAATATATGTGTGTGTATACATATGTTTGTATGTTTGCATACAATACAAAGATTGGGGTTGTGAATAACATAGAAGATTCACAAAGATACAGCAGGATATAGATCAGTTGCAGATATGCTCAGAGTAATAGTAGATGGAGTTTAATCCGGCCAAGTGTGGCCAGATTACACTTAAGGAAATTAAATGTAAAAGGACCATTAACGGTGTCGATGTAAGTAGGGATCTTGGGGGTCCAAGTCTATAGATTCCTGAAAGTGGCTGTACAGGTTAATACAGTGGTAAAGGAGGTACACGTCATGCTTGCCTTGATTAGTCATTTTTGTTACGTTGCAGCTTTATAAAATTCTAGTGAGGCTGCATCTGGATCATTATAGCTCTGTCATTATAAGAAGAATTTGAAAGCCTTCTAGAAGATGTAGAAGAAGTTTACTGGGATGCTGTTTGGATCAAAGGGCAGGTGGTGTGAGGAGAGATTAGACAAAGTTGGGTTATTTTCTCAGTAGTGGCAGATGCTGAGCAGAGAACTAAGTTTTATATGATTATAAGAGGTACAAATAGAGTTTTCAACTGGTACCTTTTTCCCAAGGTTGAAATTTGAAATACTAGAGAGCATGCATTTAAGGTGAGGGGAGTAAGTTCAAAGGAAGGATATGTGGAGAAGTTTTTTACAGGTTGGTGGGTGTCTGGAATATACTGCCAAAAGGGGCAAATATGACAGGTGTTTGAAAGGGTCACGTTTGTGCAGAGAATGAAGGAGTTGATAGGCAAAAAGGATTAGTTGGTTAGGTGTTTAATTACTAGTTTAATTTGTTCAGGACAGAATTGTGGGTCAAAGAGCCTTTCCTGCACTGTACTGTTCTATTGTTTCATACAGTACATAGGAATTATTGTTAGATTTGGAAGGCTGAGAAGAGACCTGATTGAGGAGCTGAGGAAGAGTAAATAGGAAGTAGCTGTTTCTTTTGGCAAAGAGTTTAGGACCCAAGAGGCAGAGAATTTGTGTAATTCCAGAGTTTAAGGAACACAAAGATTGCAGCCCACAATGTCTACGAACACAGTGCTAATCTAAACTAATCCTATCTGCCTGCATGTGATGTATATCCCTCCTAACCCTGCCTGTTCATGTTGCTATTGTAATGCAAGATGAGGAAATGTGTTTCCAGCCCAGAGGTAGTGAGTGTCTGGAACACACTTCTAGCAAGGATATTAGAAGCAAAAACCTCATCATGTTTAAACAATATTGAATGTGGACTTGATGAACCAGGACCTGCAGGGCTACAGGCAAAGTGCTGGATGGCAGTTAAACTAAAGTCCACTACTCTGACTGTCATAAACATGACATGCTGATTACCCTCCTGTGTTGTAACTTTTCTGGGATTTTCTAATGCAGCACTAATGTTGGTGCCTTATATTATTTTTTTCAGCTTCAGCCATTTGACACCCTTGAGGCTGCAGCAGTCATAACATTTGGCTGTAAAGCACATGCCATGTTTGTGAATGTTTTTCACTAGTTTTAGTGAGTTAACATTCTGCTGTCTGCTTTTACTAAATTTATTAAAATCAATACTCTGTTCTAGTGCTCTGCATTTTGCCTTCTGGCTTATGTTCCACAAGACTTTGGATGTTGATACTGTTAGAAATTTGAGATCTTTAAATTGTTTGTTTTCAAAAGAAATGTACAAGCTTACAGTGACATATGGAAGAATACCAGATTTTTTTTGCCATAGCATGTGTACTGAAATTACAAAGTGAATGTTCAAAGTTGTAAGCCAATCAAATTTGGTTAGATGTAATGAAATAAAAGTGAGGAGGGATTAGCACTAAAGATAAAACTCTGCTCATCGGGAAGTTATTGTTTAATTTGCCAAATTCTTTCCCCCAACAGCCTTATATGTATGTGTCCTGCTCTCTGAAGAGTAAATTAAAAAAAAACTATTTCCTTATGATTTAAATAGATCTGCATACATAATGCAGTTGTTACATTATCAGGACAGACCTGAAAACAACATGAGGTTGCCTGCTAGTTAAGACTTCTTGCCTGTACAGAAGTAAACAGGAGTTAGGGTTTGGATTTAAAGAGTTTAGAAATATTTTGATAAGTTCTAAGTCTAGTCTTTCAGGTTTCAACCTTAATAATGTAATTTGTTAAGTACCTCGTGCCTTTCTCTTCTGCTTCAGTAAACCCAATGGTATCTAATCCCCTGCAAGTGGGAAACAAAGGTTAAAGTTCAAATTCTAATTTGATATTCTGTATTTGTATATGATTATAGCAAATTAGCTCAATATTGCTTGTATACAGTGCAAGTTTTTATGACCATATTCTGGATTGAATACATATTGTCTAAATGCCTTAAATATAGTGAATATTATTTTAATATTTTTTATCTATTGCCTAACAAAGATAGTAATGGTACATTCAGAATTATATATCTTGCATACAGAGTGTAATTGTTTACAAAAAGTCAGGATATTTTAATTAAGAACATTAATTTGATAGATTGGTCAACATAGACAAATGTTAAAGGTGAAATTAATAAAATACTCAAAAATATTGGGAGGGGTCATTTTGGAGCTTGATGTGTTGGGCATTGACCAGGTAACAGTACGTTCTTAAACAAGTTCTACTGATCAAAGATGGCTATTTGCTGGGGAAAATATTAGTATCATAAAGTATATTATCCAATAGAGTAATAACACTTCATAGGAAGTGTTGGCGCGTGGCCTAGTGGCAAAGGCATCGGTCTAGTGACCTGAAGGTCACTGGTTCGAGCCTCAGCTGAGGCAGCCTGTTTGTGTCCTTGAGCAAGGCACTTAACAACACATTGCTCTGCAACAACACTGGTGCCAAGCTGCTTGGGTCCTAATGCCCTTCCCTTGGACAACATCGGTGGCGTGGAGACGGGAAGGCTTGCAGCTTGGGCAACTGCCGGTCTCCCATACAACCCTGCCCAGGCCTGCACCCTGGACCCCTTCCAAGGCGCAAATCCATGGTCTCACAAGACTAACGGATGCCTATTATTACTTCATACAAAGTCTATTGGATAATAATAACATAGGCCTTGAAAAAGTAATTATATGTAGGCAGTGTGTATATTTCAAATTTTGATGCTGGGTGAGCACTTGATATACCATAATCTACATGATTATAAGCAGTGCTGGGAACTGGGACCAACAGCACCTCTACTTCCTCAGGAGTCTGCAGAGATTCGGGAGGTCATCAGAAACCTTGGCAAACTTCTAAAAATATAGAGGATGTGGAAAGTGCTGACTGGCTGCATTACAGCCTGGTATGAGAACACCAATGTCTTTCAGTGGAAAATCCTACAAAAGGTAGTGGATTTGGCCCGTACGTCATGGGTAAAACCCTCCCAATCATTGAGCACAGGTATTTGAAATATTGCTGTTTAAAAGCAGCATCCATCATCAAAGATCGTCACCACCCAGGCCATGCTCTTTTCTTGCTGCTGCCCTCAGGTAGATATTACAGGTGTCTCAGGACTTACACCATCAGGTTCAAGAACAGTTACTACCCCTCAACCATCAGGCTCTTGAACAAAAGGGGACAACTGCACTCATTTAAGGACTCTTGTTATTTAATGTTCAGTATTTATTGCTATTTAATCATTACCTGCATTTGCAGTTTGTTTACTGTTTATAGATTCTGTTTACAGTTACTGTTCAATAGATTTGCTAAGTATGCCCACAGAAAAAGAATCTCAGGATTGTATGTGGTGACATGTATGTTCTCTGATAATAAATTTTACTTTGATCTTTGAATGTGAAGAGTTCTTTATTGGCCAGTGTGTGGAGTGGATTTTAATAATTTCAGTTGTTGTAGTTTCGTATGGCAGGTGTTTTTCTCTTCACACCTCTAATTTGTGTTTGTCAAGCCACTCAGCCAGCTCCATGGACCGTGGCAAAGCCGTCTCGGACCTCGGTGAGAGGGCATGTTTAGACCAGGTGGAGAATGTTCTGGGTTGGGGCACCACAGGGGCAAGCTGGAGTTTGTTGGGCGTCCCGTCGGTGTAAAGTTTGTGTTGTTTTGAGTCTGACTTCTGAGTCTATTTGCAGCTGTCCCTTTTTTTTTTCTGGTGGCTGCAGTAAAGCCGGGAAGGAGCGAGGTGGGATCAACAATCAGATCTGCACAGGGAAGTATGTTGGTGTGCCAGTATTGATGCCATTCTTTGTTCTATGTTCTTTGACATCGTGTGGAGGCTTGCATGCTTCAAAGACTCAATCAGATGATGTCAGCTCAAGGCCACACATATTGGAATGGTTGTGGACAAGATGCCAGATGATCGATCCAACACTGGCTCCTGAATGGACAGACTCGCTCCGCCCCTTCTGGGCCACACTTCATAAATTAATCCAACTGTTCAATAATTCATGTTAAGATGCTCCATGGGTCCTTTATGTACTTTATTCAGAAAACTTCCAGCCACATTCAGTTTCAAGAGTCAATCCAAACTGACAGATTTATATTTTCAGTTTTCAATAGAAGTGAGAAAGTCACACAATCAGGATGGTATATGCCCTCAGGTGTTAGAAGTGAAGCTGGAAACTTCTTACACAGACCTCTGGAGTCTTGTTTCCAATTCTATGGGTTCTAAGATGACTAATGAGGTCAATATGAGTGGGAAGGAGGCGTCAAGAGATGGAATCTGGACTGCCCCCCCCCCCCCCCACCCTGGCTGCTTTTGCTAGTTTTCTGATGTAAAGACTTGGTTATCAGGTACATCCTAAATAGTGCACCATTTTGTCCATTTGTGGGCTAAGAATTCTTATGAATTAGTGGAGATAAAAGTTTGTACAAAGGCTCTAAGAATTTTTTTCCTCTGTTCTGATAATCTCCTGGTGGAGGGGCAGGGTGTGTTGAGGAAACGGGTAGGCTGCAGAAAGACTTGGTGTAGGAGAATGGGCAAGAAAGTGGCAAATGAAATACAATGTTGGAAAATGCATGGTCATGCACATTGGTAGTGGAAATAAATGTGTAGACTATTTTCTAAATGGAGAGAAAATCCAAAAGTCTGAGATGCAAAGGGACTTGGGAATCCTTGTGCAGAACACTTTGCAGGTAGAGTCAGTGGGGAGGAAGGCAAATGAAATGTTAACATTCATTTCAAGTGGTCTAGAGTAGGAATGTAATGCTGAGACTTTATAAGGCACTGTTTTGGGCTTCTCATCTAAGAAAAGATGTGCTGGCATTGGAGAGGGTTCAGAGGAGGTTCACAAGGATGATTCTGGGAATGAAAGGGTTACCATAGGAGGAACATTTGATGGCTTTATGTCTGTACTCACTGGAATTTAGAATGAGGAGGGGGAATCTCATTGAAACCTTTTGAATGTTGAAAGGCTTAGACAGACTAGATGTGCAAAGGGTGTTTCCCTTGGTGGGGATCTAGGACAAGAGGACGCAGCCTCAGGTTAGGGGGGTGTCCATTTAAATGGAGATGTGGAGAAATTTCTTGAGCCAGAGGATGTGAATTTGTGTAATTTTATAGCACAGGCAGCTGTGGAGACCAGGTCATTGGGTGTATTTAAGGTCGAGCTTGATAGGTTCTTGATTGAACACAGCTTCAGAGGTTACAGGGTGAAGGCTGGGGAGTGGGGCTGAGGAGGCGGAAAAAGGGATCAGCCATGATTGAATAGAGGAGCAGACTTGATGGGCCAAATGACCTAATTCTGCTCCTGTATCTTATGGTCTAATCTTTTTCCCATGATAGAGCTTGGAGTATTGCCCTTCTTGGGAGCTAACAACCTGATGTCAGATTTTTTAATGGTGTGGCTGGTCAATTAAGGTTGATTACGTATAATTAGACCCTCAGTTGGTGTGATTAAAACATACAATATTGTTTTACCTAACACTGCTGATGCATTTGCAGGATTTTGCAATTTCGTGTTTCTAGTGGTTTGAGGTGACCTTGAGCTTTATGCTGGGTTCAAGCTTTTAGTCTTTAAATATCTCTTCCTCAGACTGCAAAAGGCTCTGGTTGTGGACAGATAGCATAGAATAGATAAATGTAAAAGTATTTTCCTTTATCTTATTTGCCAAAACTGTCTCACATCCTCTTTTTCCCTCCAGATTAATTTTTTGCAGGTACTTACAGGAAAATGAAGAAAGACAGTAGAATTTGAAAAATCTATATGTGAAAACTGGACAATCAATGTGCAAAACCAGACAAATTATGTAAATACAAAGTAAATAACACTAAAATATGAGTTGCAGAATCCTTGAAAGTGAATCTATAGTTTGTGGAATTAGTTCAGTGTTGAGGTGAGTGAAGTTATCCACACTAGTCCAGGAGCCTGATGGTTGTAGAGTAGTAACTGTTCCTAAACATTTGGTGTGGAATGTAGGGCTCTCATACTTCCTGTCCGATTTTTAGTAGCAAGAAGAAAGTATGGCTTGACTAGTGGGGCCCTTGATGGATGCTGCTTTCTTGTAATAAAGAGACATCGTGAGACAGTGCTCCTTGTAAATGTGCTCAGTGGTAGAGAAGGTGTTTCCTGTGATGGGCTGTCTGGATCTACCTCTTTCTGTAGACCTTTCTGTTCCTGGGCATTGCTGTTTCCATACCAGGCTGTGATGCAATCAGTCAAGATACTGTGCACTTCATCTATAGAAGTTTGTCAATGTTTTAGAAGATATGCTAAATCTATGCAAAATTTTAAGAAAGTAGAGGCATCTTTGTGATGATACTTAAATGCTGGTTCCAAGATAAATCCTCTGATATGAGAACAGCAAAGAATTTAAATCTACTGACTCTCTCCACTCCTGATCCTCTAATGAGGATTGGCTCATGGACCTTCAACCTCCTTTTGAAGTCAATAATCAGCTGTTTAGTTTGGCTGATATATAGAGAGATGAGTAAAATAATCCCACCTGCCAGGCATTTCTTTACTTGCAAACAACCTCTCCCAATCAATCTGCAAATTCCAGTCTAATGCCACCAAAATTAGCCATGCCCCAAATTAGGACATTAGCTTATGAACCAGTCCTGTCTTTTCCCATGACTATTTAAAAGCTACTAGAATATAGTCACTGCCAAACGTTCTCCCCTACCATTTCTTTAGTCACTTTCCCTGCCCAATTTCCCATGAGAAGGTCCAGTGTACTCCCTCTCTTGTGGGGTCAACTACATGTTGCTTGGGAAATCTTTCCTTGGCATGCTTAACACATTCTGCCTTCTGAAGTCCTTTAAAGTTCAAAGTAAATTTATTATTAATATATGCATATGTCACCATATATTACCTTGAATTTAGTTTTGTTGCAGACATTTACAAGATAATAAATACAATAAAATTTGTGAAAAAATTTCTTTAACAATGCCAGTATGCAAAAGAAGACAAATCGTGCAAATAATAGTAAAAAAGTAAATAAGTAATACTGAGTTGTGCAGTTCATCATAGTAAGTCTAAAGATTGTGGAATCTCTTCAGCATTAAGGTGGGTGAAGTCATCCATGCTGGCTCTATGGTAGTCCCAGTCAATATTATGGAAGTTAATATCTTGGTACACAAGTATATTAGTGCTGTCCCAATTCTCAGTAGACCTGGAATATCTACCAGTAAAGTGTCATCCTTTTTACTTGCCATGGGAGTTTTCTGAGGTCATTTTGGTAGCAGTTTACATTACACCTCAGGCCAATGTCAAGCAGGTTTTAGATGATCTGAGTTACGGGATCAACATGCACAAAACAGTGCACCCTAATGCCTTGACCATTTTGGGAGATTTTCACCAGGCCAGTCTAAAAAAAAAATCACTAAGCAACTACCATCAACAGATCACCTGCAATACCAGAGGAAACAACACACTGGACCATTGTTACACCACCATCAAAAATGCCTACCATGCTATTCCACACCCTCACTTCGGGAAGTTTGATCACCTGGCTGTACTTCTACTCCCTGAGCATAGGCAGAGACTGAAGCAGCAGCAGTGAGAACCAAGAAGGTATGAATAAGGGAAGCACAGGAGCACCTACAGGACTGTTTTGAATTGGTGGACTGGATTGTATTCTTTGAACCTGGATGAGTATGCTGCAGTTGTTACCGACTTCATTAAAGCCTGTATGGATGAGTGTGTGCCCACAAAGACTTACTGTACATTCCTAAACCAAAAGCTGTGGATGAAACCGGAAGTACGTTGTCTGCTGAAGTCTAGATCTGTGGCATTCAAGTACGGCAACCCAGGCCTGTACCAGAAAACCAGGTATGATTTGTGGAGGGCTATTTCAAGGGCAAAGAGACAATTTTGAAAGAGGTTGGAGGCAACATTGGATGCACGGCAACTCTGGCAGGGTTTGCAAGACATTACTTCCCACAAGCGAAACCCAATAACATAAATGGTAGCGATGCTTCACTACCAATTGAACTTATTGCCTTCTTTGAAAGGGAGAACACAACTACAGCTGTGAAGATTCTTACTGCACCTGATGACTGATCTCTGAGGCTGATGTTAGATTGTCTTTAAGGAGTGTAAACCCTCACAAGGCGGAAGGTCCTGATGAAGTATCTGGTAACGCTCTAAGAAACTGTGCCAACCAACTAGAGAGTTTTAGGGACATTTTCAACCTCTAGCTGGGTATGGGTGGAAGTTCCTACTTGTTTCAAAAAGGCAACAATTATACCAGTGCCTAAGTAGAATAATGACTATTGCCCGGTAGCACTCACATTGACAGTGATGAACTGCTTTGAGAGGTTGCTCATGACTGGATTGAACTCCTGTCTCAGCAAGGACTTGGACCCATTGCAATTTGCCTATCACCACAATAGGTCAATGGCAGATTCAATCTCAGTGGCTCTCCACACGGCTTTAGAGCACCTGGACAACACAGACACCTATGTCTGTGTGCTGTTCATCAACTATAGCTCAGCATTTAATAATTGTTCCCATGGTCCTGATTGAGAAATTGAAGAACCTGGGCTTCTGTACCTCCCTCTGCAATTGGATCCTCGACTTCCTAACCAGAAGACCACAATCCATGCAGATTGGTGCTAACATATCCTCTTTGCTGACGATCAACACTGGCACACTTCGGGTGTGTGCTTAGCCCTTTGCTCTACTCTCTATATACACATGACTGTGTGGTTTGGCATAGCTTAAATACCATCTGTAAATTTTCTGAGGGTGTAACCATTGTTGGTAGAATCTCTGATGAGAGGGTGTACAGGAGTGAGATATGCCAACTAGTGGAGTGGTGCCACAGCAATATCCTAGCACTCAATGTCAGTAAGATGAAAGAGCTGATTGTGGACTTTGGTAGGGTAAGACAAAGGAACACATAACAATCCTCATAGAGGGATCAGAAGTGGAGGGAGTGAACAGCTTCAAGTTCCTGGGTTTCAAGATCTCCGAGGATCTAACCTGGTCCCAACATATTAATGTAGTTATAAAGAAGACAAGACAGTGGCTATACTTTATTAGGAGTTTGAAGAGATTTGGCATGTCAACAAATACACTCAAAAACTACTATAGTTGAACCGTGGAGAGCATTCTGACAGGTTTCATCTCGTCTGGTATGGAGGGACTACTGCACAGGATGGAAAGAAGGTTGTAAATCTAGTCAGCTCCATCTTGCGTACTAGCCTACAAAGTGCCCAGGACATCTTTAGGGAGCAGAGTTTCAGAAAGGCAATGTCCATTATTAAAGACCCCACCACCCAGGGCATGCCCTTTTCTCACTGTTACCATCAGTTAGGAGGTACAGAAGCCTGAAGGCACACACTCTGTGATTCAGGAACAGCTTCTTCCCCTCTCCCATCTGATTCCTAAATGGATATTGAACATTTGGACACTGTATCTCACTTTTTTTTAATCTACTGTATTTCTGTTTTTGCATGTTTTTTAAAATCTATTCAATATTCAAAAGTGGAGTTTGAGGGGCAGTGGGTACTTGTTCTTTATGGTTATATTATTTAGGCCTCAGTGGTTGATGCAGGGACATAGTGAACCATCCTTACTCCCCACAAAGAAGAACCCTGCGCCCACTGGGGAGGATGAGTGTCAGATAATGCCCACCATGAGAGATTCACTGATGTGTATCAGGTGGTGAAAAAGGCAAAAGGCAAGTGGTATGTTGGCATTCATAGCAAAAGGATTTGAGTACAGGAGCAGGGAGGTTCTACTGCAGTTGTACAAGGCCTTGGTGAGACCGCACCTAGAATATTGTGTGCAGTTTTGGTCCCCTAATCTGAGAAAAGACATTCTTGCCATAGAGGGAGTACAGAGAAGATTCACCAGATTGATTCCTGGGATGGCAGGACTTTGATATGAAGAAAGACTGGATCGACTAGGCTTATACTCACTGGAATTTAGAAGATTGAGGGGGGATCTTATTGAAACTTAATAAACTTATAAAATTCTAAAGGGATTGGACAGGCTAGATGCAGGAAGATTGTTTCCGATGTTGGGGAAGTCCAGAACGAGGGGTCACAGTTTAAGGATAAAGGGGAAGCCTTTTAGGACCGAGATGAGGGAAAACTTCTTCACACAGAGAGTGGTGAATCTGTGGAATTCTCTGCCACAGGAAACAGTTGAGGCCGGTTCATTGGCTATATTTAAGGGGGAGTTAGATATGGCCCTTGTGGCTAAAGGGATCAGGGGGTATGGAGAGAAAGCAGGTACAGGGTTCTGAGTTGGATGATCAGCCATGATCATATTGAATGGCGGTGCAGGCTCGAAGGGCCAAATGACCTACTCCTGCACCTATTTTCTATGTTTCTATATGTATTTGATTTACTTTATTATTTTTTTATTTTATTATTATGTTTCTCTGCTAGATTATGTATTGCATTGAACTGCTGCTAAGTTAATAAATTTCACATTGCATGCGGTGATAATAAACCTGATTCTGATTACACACCAATATAACCCATTATTATAATAGCTATCAATGATCTCCCTATTTGCTCCTCTGGTTCCTGCTGACTTTCAGGTGGTTTATAGTATAATCCCAAATGTTCCACCCAAATAGCCTCAATGAGTGATTCCCAGGAATATCCTTCCCAAGTACTACACCTGCCTACCAGGCCTACTGAACTTTAACTTCTAAAATTTCTTCATTTTTCTCATTTGTCACAATATTGCCTTGGGTCCCAACCCCGGCTAGATTAGTGTAAACTCTCCTGAGTAGTACTAGTAAACTTCCTTACCAGGATATTGGTCTCCTTCCAGTTCAGGTACAACCTGTCTTTCTTATGCAACACACACAAAATGCTGGAGGAACTCAGCAAGCCAGGCAGCATCTATGTAAAAGAGTAAACAGTTGATGTTTCAGGCTGAGACCTGTCATCGGGACTGAAAAAAGAAATGAGAAGTTGGAGTGAGAAGGTGATAGGAGAAACCAGGAAGAGGACGAGGGGTGAAGTAAAGAGCAGGTAAGATGACTGATGAAAGAGATAAAGGACTAGAGAAGGGGGAGTCTGATAGGAGAGAGTAGAAGATCATGGAAGAAGGGGGAGGAGCTCTAGAGGGAGGTGATGGGTAGGTAAGGAGATGAGGTGTAAGGGGGAAAAGGGAATGAGGTATGGTGAAGGAGTGAAGTGGAAGTGGGCATTACCAGAAGTTAGAGAAGTCAATGTTCATGCCATCAGGTTGGAGGCTACCCAGACAGAATATAAGGTGCTGCTCCTCCAGCCCCATGTGACCTCATCATGACAGTACAGGAGGCCATGGACTGGCTAGTCAGAATGGGAATGAGAAGTAGAATTGAAATGGGTGGCCACTGGAAGATCCTGCTTTTTCTGGTGGACAGAGTGAAGGTGCTCAGTAAACCGGTCTCCCAAACTATATCGGGTCTCACCGAAATATAGCAGGCCACACCAGATGTCACCTCACCTGCAAGGACTTTTTGGGGCCCTGAATGGTACTGAGGGGGAAGGTGAAGGGCAGGTGCGGCATTTGTTCTGCTTTCAAGGGTTAGTACCAGAAGGGAGATCAGTGTGGATGGATGAATGAACATGGGAGGAACCATATCCCTGGTGGAGTGGTGAGAGGATGGATTAAGGGCAGACGTGTGCAAAATGGAAGAGTTGCAGTGAGGATACCAATGATTGTTTCTTGTATAGCTCACCTTTATACCAGAAGAGATTGTGATGGCCCAAGAATATGAATGCCTTCCTCCTGCATATGTTCCTCAGCCTTGCATTTTTCTGAATACCTAACACATAAGTTTCTGCTGCTGCCAGCCCACCTCACTGAAGTCTGCACTTTGACTTCAATATTTGCTCGTCCACCATCAATACAGGCCTTTTTATCTGCCACTTAATTTCTCACAATTCCTCACCTGAAATATGCTTTTTAAATGGACTTTGTTGCTCCTTCATAATTCTGTGATTCAAATAATGAGAAATTCTTGTATCAATAGATCAGAGAAAATGAAGTTATTATGAGGGAAGGGAAAGCTAAAAGGAGGTCTGATTGAGAACTTACATCTGGAAAAGCATAGATTTATTAGGGATAGTCGGCATGGTTTTGTGCAGAGCAGATAATGTCTTAGAAACTTTAATTTTCTTTTTTAGGAAGTAATGGTTGAGGAGGTTAGAATGGTGGATGTTGTCTATATGGATAAAGTCTCTCATGGTATGCTGATTCAGAAATTTATTGCACATAGAATCCCCAGAGACTTGGTAGATTGATTTCAATATTGGCTTAGCTGTCAAAGAAAAGGGCTAATGTTGGAAGGATTATATTTTGACTTGGAGAGGTGTTCCACAGATATCAGTGTCAGGGCAGGTGGTGGAAACAGATGTGATGGTCATGTTTAAGAGGCATTTAGATAGGCACATGGACAGGCAGTTGCTATTAATTTGAATTGGCACCATAGTCAGCACAGACACTATGGGCCAGAGAGCTTGTTCCTGTGCTATAATATTCTGTTATATTGTATATTTAAGGAGATAAATTCTTAAAGATTGACAGTTGTTTATTGGAACTTGCACAGAAGAGTTGAGGCCAGCATAGATGGGCCATAATCATGTTAGGAGGCCTATTGAACTACTTCCATTTTATTGTGTTCTTGCTATATAATATGTGTACCAAAGTTATGCTACAGCAGGCCTTCAGTACTACTTTTATATATTGTTGAGGATCAGCATTTACTATATTTATTGCCTTGGCTATTTTTTGAGATCATATGGGAAGAGTTAAATTGGCTGTAAACTAGTTTCTAATAGCTCTCAGGAATTAGAGATGTATTAATCATTTGGCATCTGTGGCTGAAGTTGTTTGTAAACACATAAGCCTTTTTTTTTGCATTTTCCTGCTGGGCTTCATCACTGATGATAGTGTTGCTCGTGGGATCTCTTTCCCTTTCATTTCAACAGTTTTCTGTTACTCATTTAATGTTCGGTCTCCATAATGACTGTATATAGCAGTACTGTAGAACTTTTTATTTGATCTGTGGAATATGGGATCACCAAATGCTGTATTGCTTTTGCTGCTTAATATGCATCTTTATAATTCATCTGATATGCTGTTTAAGCTTAAGCTGTTTTTGGAGTTGCTCCAAATTTTGGTCATCCCATTAGAGCAGGGTTTTTAAAATGCCATGGACCAGTACCATTAAGCAAGGGGGTATATGGATTCTGGGTTGGAAACGCCTGCATTAGAGGAAGGATGTAGAGGTTTTAGAGTGAGTGCAGAAGAATTTACTAGTTTAATCAGTTCAACACAAAATTGTGCGCCAAAGCACCTATTGGTATTCTATGCTCTGAATGTAGACACTTTAGTACAATCTCTTCCCTTTCTTCACATAGCCTCAACAGCTGAGGGAATGCAATCGCTGCTATTCAACTAATGCCATTCTGCAGACGACTCCCTCTTTGTGTTTGTCCTACCATGAAGAGAGTTTGTGATGGTAGAGTCTGAAAGACAGCATTTATCAAAATTATTTTAAAATCATAATTTGATAAATTGAAGCACTTTTCTCTTGATTTAGACCTGTCCCCAGATACTCATAGGGAGTATTGTGCAGAGTCAATTGATCTCGGTTTCTCTTCACTATGTCCAAATCTAATGTAGTAAGAAGAAATATAATATTATTAAGGAAGTGACAAGGTGGTTATGCAGCTCAATGTATAACTGCAAATTTTATTTTTAATTGTAGTGTAAAGAAGGTGAGTAGGTCAACACATGCTTTTAAGATCGAATGAAAAGGAAACATGGAATTTGTAGAACACCTACATGATGGCTTTTTAGAGCAGTTTGTGGTTGAGCCCACCAGGGGAAAGGCAATTCTGGATTGGGTGTTGTGTAATGAACTAGATTTAATTAGGGAGCTAAAGGTAAAAGAACCCTTAGGATGCAGTGATCATAATATGATAGAATTCACTCTACAGTTTGAAAGGGAAAGGCTAAAATCAGATGTACAGTGTGTGTATTAAGTAGAGTAAAGGGAATTAGAGAGGCATGAGAGAGGAGCAGGCTAGAGTTGATTGGAAGATAGTGAAGTTGCACTACTAATCAGGGACAATATCACAGCTGCACTTGGGATAATAATGGAGGGATCAGACTGAGTTCATTTAGATGGAACTCAGAAACAGGAAGGGTGCAATCACATTGATGGAATTGTACTACAGACCCCTGGGACATTGAGGAACTTCTATATAATCAAATTAAGGAAATGTGTAAAAATAATACAGTTGTTATCACAGGGAATTTCAGCTTCCCTACTGGGACCTTCTTAGTGTAAGAGGTTTACATGGGGCAGAATTTCTTAAGTGTATCCAGGAAGGTTTCTTAAATCAATGTATGGGCAGTTCAACAAGAGGAGGGGCTGTACTGGACCTGGTGTTGGGTGATAAGCCTGTCCGGCTGACAGACCTTTCAGTGGATGAACAATGACCACAACTCCTTCATTTTCAGGCTAGATATAGATGAAGATAGTTATGGTCCTTGTGGGAGAGTTTTAAATTGGAGTAGGGTAAATTATGAAGGCATCAGAAAGGAATTAAGCATTAAATGGGAACACCTTTTCTCTGGCAAGTTCACATCAGACATGTGGAGTGTGTTTAGATTAATTGCACAGAGTACAGGAAAGGTATGTTCCTATTAGAAGGAAGGACATGGACAGAAAGATAAGAGAATCTTGGATGTCCAGAGAGGTGATGGATTTAGCAAAGAAGTAAAAGGAAAAGTATGTAAAGCTTCAGAATTTAGGATCAAACTAAGCACATGAGTATATAGAAGCCAGAAAAGAACTAAAGAAGGGAAGTTGGAAATCTGGGCGGGGCCATGAAAAATCGTTGGTAACTAGGATTAAAGCAAAAACTAAGGCATTCTATACATACATCAAGAGCAAGAGGATAACTAGGGAGAAGATTGGACTGGTTGGAGATAAAGGACGTGCATTTGCAGAGAATGATTGAGGTACTTGATGAGTACTTTGATTCAATACATTAGGGTATTTAGAGGTCAAGGAGGAGAAAGTGTTGGGCCTCCTACTGACTATTATGGTGGATAAGTCCCCAGGTTATTGAAGGAGGCAAGAGACGAGTGTCTTCATGCCCTATCCAACTACAGGTGAGGTATTGGAGGACTGACGAGTGGCGAATGTTGTACCTCTATTCAAGTAAGGAAAAAGGGAAAATCCTGGGGACTATAGACCAGTGAGTCTCACGTTAGTTGTAGGAAAATTGCTGGAGAAAATCCTGGGGGATGGGATATATGAGCATTTGGAAGCCTATAGCCTAATTAGGAAGAACCAGCATAGCTTTGTGCGGGACATGTTTTGTCTTACCAACATGATTTTTTTGACAAGGTGACATAAGAGATACCTGGATACGCTGTGAATTAGCTATTTGGATTCAGGATTGGCTTGCACATAGAAGTCAGGGTAATGATTAAAGGGGCTTATTCTAGTTGGAGGTCTAATTAGTGGAGTTCCAGAGGAATCTGTGGTGGGATGTCTGTTGTTTGTGATGTATATAAATGACCTGAATGAAGATGTAGATGGGTGGGTTAGTAAATTTGCAGATGATACCAAGATTAGTGGAGTTGTGGAGAGTGTAGAAGACTGGCAAAGATTACTGCACGATATAAGTTACAGTTATGAGCTGAGAAATGGCAGATGGAGTTTAACCAGATAAATGCGAGGTCTTGCACCTTGGTCAGGCAAATGGAAGAAGACAGTACACTGTTAAGGGCAAGATCATTAACAGTGTTGCTGAGCAGAAACATTTTGGGATCGAAGTTCTCAGCTCCTTGAAATCAGTTACACAGTTTGATGAGGTGATTAAGTAGTGTTGTGTTTGCTTTTATTATTGGAGCATTGAGTTCAAAAGTCAGGAGTATTGTTGCAACTTTATAAAACTCTGGTTAGGCCACATCTGGAGTCTTGCATACAGTTTTGGTTGCTCCACTATAGGAAGGATGTTGAGGCTTTGGGGAGTGTACAGAAGGGGTTTACCTGGATGCTGCCTGGTTTAGAGAGTATGTGCTATCTCAAGATTGTTTTCTCTGGAATTCCAAAGGCTGAGGAGATCTGATAGAGATTTATAAGATTATGAAAAGCATAGAGTGTACAAAGAGTAGCTGTTTCACTCAGCAACCCCCGACAAGCCTAATTAACCCTAACCTAATCATGGGATAATTTACAGTGATCAATTAACCTACACTGTACATTTTTGGACTCTGGGTGGGGGAACTGGAGGATCTGGAGAAAACCCATGCATTCCATGGGGAGCATGTACAGAGACTCTGTACAGACTGACTCCGGAATTGAACTCCCAACTCCAGGACACTCTGAGCTGCAATAGCACCAAGCTAGCCACTACCATGGTATGTTTAGAACAGTGATAAGGAGGAAATTCTTTAGCCAGAGGGTAGTGAATCTATGGAATTCAATGCCACAGAGAGCTGTGGAGTCTAAGTCATTGAGTATATTTAAAGTGAAGGTTGATAGGTTCTTGATGAGTCAGGACATCAAAGGTCATGTGAAGAAGGGTTTGAAAGGGATAATAAATTAGGCATGATGGAATGGCAGCGCAGTTTTGATGGGCTGAATGGCCCAATTGTGATCCTATGTCTTAAATTCTCATAATCAAGCAGAGCAAGTGTTTACTGCTTGTTGCGGGGTTCCCTGTTGTTATGCACATTGACTTGATTATGCTTAATTTGAACTTCTCTTTTCATGAGCAATAAGCAGGGAAGATGCTTGCCTGGTAGAGTCATACTCCCTAATTCTATGGTGGTCCTTTGTACTACTGATATGATTACAACACGTCAAAAACTGGCCACAGCAGACCTATGTGGAATGTCATGTCATAATTTTCATAGAGTACACTACTAATATCCCCAAACATTGTTTGTACTGTTTGTGCTCTACAGAATATTAAATTTTCTGTGATATATATACACCAACTATTCTGTGGGAATAGCCCTCCCTCTTTCACTACTTATTTGTCTGATAGGTGAAATCACAGCATCAGTCATATTTTAAAACAAAAATCTCTCCATTATCTTTGTGCTCATCCTCTATGTATCTGAAATACCTTAATGCTTGTATGAGATACTTCCACGTTGATTCAACATGGATGAAGTTCTACCTTAGCCCAAAAAAGAGCCTCTTAAGCAGCAGTGGATATAAAAGCAAAGTATAGACTGCAATCTTAACCTTGTTGCAGCATTCTGAATCTGATGGCTAACAGGCAGCAATAGGATAGGAACAAAAATATTAAAGGATATTAATGAATTATATTATGACAATTTGGTCGTCATTACTGAGCCCGGTTTTGTTTCAAAACCATATTTCAGATTTAGTAATGATTCACACTCCCCAACTATTACGGAGAGATTCAAGCTTAAGTCTCCAGGTCAATGGCTTAATACTCTGACTGATGGTGCAGTAGCTTAACTGTGAATCCACCTTAACCTAAGATTAATTGAAAGAATTGGCAGATTTTCTATTGATACATTGAGCATTTAAATGCTCAGTAATCAACAATGAATCTACAGTTAACATTTGTCATCTGAAAGCTAGTTAATATTCTTATCATTTCCAATAGAGAAGTACAAAAATGAGGTGAAATAAAAATAAATTGTTGGAAATAATCAGAAAGTTATTTGCATTTGTGGAGAGAAAAGAAAACTTCTGTTTATTGTCATGTTCTTCCATCAACCTGTGTCACTCTATAACGTTATTTGAGAAGGGTTACAAGGATTAGCCAAGAAACTACTGACTAGTCAGCCTAACATTAGTGGTGGGAAAGTTACCAGAAAGGATCTGAGGGACAGGATTTACCTGCATTTGATAAAGCAAAGACTGATTGGGGATAGTCATTATGACTTTGTGCATGGGAGATCATGTCTCCTGAGTTTAATTACTTTTTGATGGGGCGACCCAGAAGATTGGTTAGTGAATGTTGTCTGCATGGGCTTTATCAGGACCTTTAACAGGGTCCCGAATGGTAGGCTAGTGGGTTATGTTAGATCACAAGGAATCCATGGTACCTGCCAATTGGATACAGAACAAACTTGATAGAAGGTGGCTCCTCATTTGCTATCACCAATCTGTTTCTTTCTGTCCACACTTGTTCTATCACTCTCCTTCCACTCCATCATGCACTTCTAGGGCTTAAACTTTTCAGTAACATTTGTTTCTGTTTCTAAATTTAAAAGATTACACTTTCAGTCAACTAAAAGAGCAAGTCAAAGTAATTATGATACAATATATGTCTTTATATCAATTCTTCAAGCTACCTGAGAAGGTGTTTAATTTGAAATGTATTTATCTTGATTTTATAAAAAGTGTGTGTTGGATTCCTGACAATTATTAGACATGCTGATATATGTTCTTAACTCTGCTTTGAAAGAGGTATTGGATTTAATCAATGTAGCTGTTTTATTCGGATGTGAATGAGAGTTGAAGTGTCTGCCATGCAGCAGGCTGAGTAGTGAAAGGGATCCAGTCAATGAAAATAGCTGCTGTTTTCTTTTGTGGAAGCTGTTAATTGCTCAGTTGAATACCTGAGAAAGCTGGCATAATTTCTTCCAAATGACATAGGCTTGAGAAATATTCCTCATGGTTAACAGGCAAAATCTTTATCTTTATGTAATTGCAAATACAGTGGGTTCTAGTTATTTGGCCCAATTAAGCGGCTGCCTAATTAACTGAAGTTTCATGGAAATAGTTAAAAAGATATAAAGAGATACTACCATTTAACTAAGTAACAAATGATGCATTTAAATGAAATACAGAACAAGTACAGTACTATAAAACTATTAGTTTCTAATTGTTATCGGTAGAGGAATTCATCCATCGTATGCTGGCACATTCTTTCGATTGACTATAAATGAATAAACTCAGCAAAGACATCTAGTGTATACACTGACTACATACAATGCTATTGATGATTGTCTCCTCCAAATTTTCATTTTCATTGTAATATTCAAGATGATTGTTGACATCTTAATTCTTTGTATTTCCTAACAAAGTAGTAATATAATTTCATTTCACTCCCAGCTGTTTCTGCTGTTTCCAAGCCTGAATGCTTGAAACCACAGCGAGTAAAACAGTTGTGAATTATCTTATTACTTAATTCTTACCAAATATCAGTGACAAAAATCACTGCCAAGCACACATAACTGATGCTATTTAAAAACTGCTTTAAGCATGTCGTAGTAGAACATAGAACTGTACAACACAGGAACAGGCCATTTGGCCCACAATGTTGTGCCAAACCAGCTAAGCACCCAAACACTAATCATCCTACCTACACCATGTCCATATTCCTCCATCTTCCTTACATCCATGTGCCTGTCCAAACACCTTAAAAGCTTCTAATGTTATTAGTCTTTACCACCACACCAGGCAGGGCATTCCAGGCATCCATTATTCTCTGAGTAAAAATCTTACACCTCACATCCCCTCTGAGCCTAAACCCTCTCATCAGAAATGCGTGCCCTCTGGTATTAGGCACTTCAACCCAGGGGAGTAGATGCTCCCCGTCTACTCTCTATGCCTCTCATAATCTTGTAAACCTCTATCAGATCTCCTCTCAGCCTCCAGCACGGCAAAGAAAACAGCCCAGGTTTATCCAGCCTCTCGTGATAGCACATACCCTCTAAACCAGGCATCATCCTGGTAAATCTCTTCTGTATACACTCTCCAAAGTCTCAACATCCTTCCTATAGGGGGGCAACCAGCACTGTATGCAATACTCCTGATGTGGCCTAACCAGAGTTTTATAAAGTTGCAACATAACACCTGACTTTTGAACTCAATGCTCGACTAATAAAAACAAGCATTTCATAAGCCTTTTTAACCACCTTATTGACCTGTGTAGCCACATTCAAGGGGCTATGAATTTTGACCCCAAGATCTCTGCTCAAGAACTTTGTTAAGGATCTTGCCCTTAACAGTGTACTGTTTCCTTGCACTTGCTCTACCAAGATGCAACACCTCGTATTTATCTGGGTTAAACTCCATCTGCCATTTCTCTGCCCATATCTGCTACTGATCTATATTGTGCTGTTATCTTTCCCAGTCTTGTACACTATCCACAACTCCACCAATCTTGGTATCATTTGCAAATTTACTAACCCACCCACCTACATTTTCATCCGGGTCATTTATATACGTCATAAACAGCAGAGGGCTCAGCACAGATCCCTGCAGAACTCCATTGATTGCAGACCTCCAACTTGAATAACTCCCTTCAACCAGTACCCTCTGCCTTCTGTGTGAAAATTGGTACTGATTCCAAAGAGCCAATTTACCACGGACTCCATGCATCTTAATCTTCTTGGTTAGCCTCCCATGAGGGAATTTGTCAAACACCATACAAAATCTATGTAGACAACATCCACAGCCCTACCCTCATCATCTTGTCAAAAAACTCAACAACTTGGTGAGGCATGACCTGCCACACACAAAGTTGTGCTGGCTCTCCATAGTTAGGCCTGGATTTCTAAATGCTCATCTATCCTATCTCCGAGAATTTTCTCTAGCAATTTCCCTGCAACTGACATGAGACTCACTGGTCTATAGTTCCCAGGATTTTCCCTTGTTTCCTACTTAAATAGACATTAGCCACCCACCAGTCCTCTGGGACCTTGCCTGTGGCTAGAGAGGACACAAAGATACTGGTCAAGGGCCCAGCAATCCTGTCTCTTGTCTCCTTCAATAATGTGGGGTAAATCCCATCAGGCCCTCATTAGTAGGCCCAACACTTTCTCCTCCTTGACCTCTAAATGCTCTGACATATTTATACACTCAGCACTGATCTATGGTTTTTCATTTCCTTTTCATTGATAAGTCTTGAAGCAAAGTACTTATTAAGTACCTCACACACATTCCCTGCATCCAAGCAAATGCCCCCCCCTTTACCCATTGAGTAGTCCCACCCTTTCCCTAGTTATCCTCTTACTCTTGATGTATGTATAGAATGCCTTTAGATTCACCTTAATCCAAGGACTTTTCATGGCCCCTCCTGACTTTCCTAATTCCTTCCTTTAGTGTTTTTTTTTCTGGCTTCTCTACACTCCATTGCTTCCATAAGATATAAGAGCAGAATTAGGCCATTCAGCCGATCAAGTCTACTCTGGCATTTCATTATAGCTGATCCCGGATACCACTCAACCCCATTCAACTGCCTTCTCACCATATCCTTTGATGCCCTGACCAATCATAAAATGATCAACTTCCACCTTAAATATACCCATGGACTTGGCCTCCACTGCAGTCTGTGGCAGAGCATTCCACAGGTTCACTACTCGCTGGCAAAAAAGAATTCTTCCTTCCTTCTATTCTAAAAGGTCGCCCCTCAATTTTGAGGCTGTGCGCTCTAGTTCTGGATACCCCCACCATAGGAAACACCCTCTCCATATCCACTCCATCTAGTCCTTTCAACATTTGGTAGGCTTCAATGAGATGCCCCCACCCCCTGCATTAGAACATAGAACATAGAAATCTACTGCGTAATACAGGCCCTTCAGCCCACAATGTTGTGCCGACCATGTAACCCACTCTAGATGCTGCTTAGTATTTCCCTACCGCATAGCCCTCTATTTTCCTAAGCTCCGTGTACCTATCTAACAGTCTCTTAAAAGTCCTTTACTACTTTTGTGGGCAGTGCATTCCACATACCCACCACTCTCTGTGTGAAAAACTTATCTCTGACATCCCCCTGTACCTACTTCCAAGCACCTTAAAACTATGTCCCTCATGTTAGCCATTTCAGCCCCGGGAAAAAGTCTCTGGTTTTCCACACAAACAATGCCTCTCATCTTATAGGCCTCTATCAGGTTACCTCTCATCGTCTGTTGCTCCGAGGAGAAAAGGCCACGTTCCCTCAACCTATTCTCATAAGGCACATTCTCTAATCCAGGTAACATCCTCGTAAATCTCTTCTGCACACTCTTCGTAGTATCCATTTCCTTCCTGTAGTGAGGTATCCAGAACTGAACACAATACTCCAAGTGCAGTCTATCTAAGGTCTTATGTAGCTGTTACATTACCCCACAGCTCTTGAACTCCAATCTACAGTTGATGAAGGCCAACACACCATATGCTTTCTTAGCAATACTGTCAACATGTGCAGTAGCTTTGAGTGTCCTACAGACACAGACCCTAAGATTGCCCTGATCCACCATACAGCCAAGAGTCTTGCCATTAATAGTATATTCTGTCTTCAATTTGACCTACCAAAATGAACCACTTCACATTTATCTGAGTTTAACTCCATCTGTCACCTCTCAGCCTAGTTCTGCATCCTATCGATATCCCGCTATAACCTCTGACAGTCTCCAGACTATCCACAACATCCCCAATCTTTGTCATCAGCAAACTTACTAACTTACTTCTTCATCCAGGTCATTTATAAAAATCATGAAGAGGAAGGGTCTCCGATCCGATCCCAGCGGAAACCACTGGTCGTCAACCTCCATTCAGCAAATGAACCATCTACAAAGCACCCTTTTCCTTCTGTGCGCAAGTCATTTCTGGATCCATAAAGCAAGTTCTCCGTGGATCCCATGCCTCCTTACTTTCTGAATGAGCCTGGCATGGGGAACCTTATCAAATGCCTTACTGAAATCCATATACACTACATCTACTGCTCTACCTTCATCAATGTGTTTTGCTACATCCTCAAAGAATTCAGTCAGGCTCATAAGGCATGCCCTGTCCTCAACAAAGCCATGCTGTCCATCTCTAATCAGATTGTCTCTCCAAATGCTCATAAACCCTGCCTCTCAAAATCTCCAACAACTTGCCCACCACTGAGGTAAGACTCACTGGTCTATAATTTCCTGGGTTATCTGTACGCCCTTTCTTGAATAAGGGAACAATATTTGCAACCCTCCAATCCTCTGGTACTTCTCCCATTCCTAATGATGATGCCAGAGGCTCATCAGTCTCCTCCCTCACTTCCTATAGTAGTCCTGGGTATATCGTGGCAACCTATCTAACTTAATGCTTTTCAAAAGCTCCAGCGCATCCTCTTTCTTATTGTCTACATGTTCAAGCGGTTCAGTCCACAATTGTTACAGTCCTTTTCCCTGGTGAATACTGAAGCAAAGTATTCATTAAGTACCTCTGCTATCTCCTCCGACTCCATGCACATGTTTCTGCTATTGCATCTGATTAGTCCTAATCCCACACGGCTCACCCTCTTGCTGTTCACATACTTGTAGAATGCCTTGGGCTTTTCCGTGATCCTGCTTGCCAAGGCCTTCTCATGGCCCCTTCTAGCTCTCTTAATTTCATTCTTAAACTCCTTCCTGGCAATCTTGTCATTTTCTAGAATTCTGATAGTACCTAGATTCTTGAACCTTTCGTAAGCTTTTCTTTACTTCTTAACTAGATTTTCTATATCCTCTGTACACCTTGATTCTTTCACCCTACCACCCTTTCCCTACTTCAATGGAACATACCTATGCAGAACACCATGCAAATGTTACCTGAACATTTACCACATTTCTGCCTTGCACTTCCTTGAGAAAATCTGCTCCCAAATTTCTGCTTAATAGCATCATATTTTCCCCTACCCCAGTTGCATTTTTCCAAATTATCTGCTCCTGTCCCTCTCCAGCACTATGGTAAAGGAGATGGTTCTGATCACTATCTCCAAAATGCTCTCCCACCATGAGATCTGACACCTGACCAGGTTCATTTCCCAATACCAGATCAAGTCCCAGATCAAGTACAGTCTCTCCTTTAGTTTGTTTTGCTACATAGTGCATCAGGGAAACCTTCGTGAATACACTTAACAAGCTCCATCCCATCTAAACCCCTTGCTCTAAGGATATACCAGTCAGATGGGGAGCATGCCTTATGAGAATAGGTTGAGTGAACTCAGTCTTTTCTCCATGGAGTGACGGAGGATGAGCAGTGACCTGATAGAGGTGTATAAGATGATGAGATTCATTGATTGTGTGGATAGTCAGAGGCTTTTTCTCAGGACTGAAATAGTTGCCACAAGAGGACACAGGTTTAAGGTGCTGGGGAGTAGGTACAGAGGAGTTATCAGGGGTAAGTTTTTTACTCAGAGAGTGCTGAGTACGTGGAATAGGCTGCTGGCAACAGTGGTGGAGGTGGATAAGATCGGGTCTTTTAAGAGACTTGGATAGGTACATGGAGCTTAGTAAGATAGAGGGCTATGGGTAAGCCTAGTAATTTCTAAGGTAGGGACATGTTCAGCACAATTTTGTGGGCTGAAGGGCCTGTATTGTGCTGTAGGTTTTCTATGTTTCTATGTTTAATATTAGGAAAGTTAAAATAGCCTATCACAACAACCCTATGATTATTACACCTTTCCAGAATCTGCCTTCCTATCTGCTCCTCGATGTCCCTGCTACTATCAGGGAGAGGTCTGTGAAAACACCCAGTAGAATTATTGCCCCTTCCTGTTTCTGACTTCCACCCGTACTGACTCAGCAGACAATCCCTCCATGACTTACTCCTTTTCTACAGCTGTGATACTATCCCTGATTAGCAATGCCACACCCCACCTCTTCTGCCTCCCTCCCTGTCCATTTTGAAACATCTAATGCACTCAGCAGCCGTACCTGCCCCGAGATATGTCTCTCTAACGGCCATAAGGTCATTTAGCATTCTTCTAAATTCCAGTGAATATAGGCAGTGAATACAGGCCCAAAGCTGCCAATTGTTGTAACTATGTGGTTTTATGTAGGTCTTGTAGCTTTAGTTTTTGGTCTTGTTTTGTCTGGTGGATTTGGAGCTCCTTTCCGGGAAACACACTAAGATGGTAGCACAATATCAATATGCAGCAGCCTCTCCGGACTCTGGATTGGGGATTGCCAAATGTTATGTGGGTTTTCTGATGTGGTCTGTTTTGTCATGTGCTTTTGTGATATCATTCTGGAGGAACGTTGTCTCATTTTTTAACTGCTTTGCATTTGTGGTTTCTAAATGACAATAAACTGAATCTGAAATGCTCCTCGTATGCTAACTTCTTAATTCCCAGAATCATCCTTGTGAATCTTCTCTGGACTCTCTCCGATGACAACATATCCTTTCTGAGATATGGGGCCCAAAACTGTTGATAATACTCCAAGTATGGCCTATCTATCTTATAAAGGTTCAGCATTATCTGTTTGCTTTTTTATTCTATTCCCATTGAAATAAATACCAACATTGCATTTGGCTTCTTTACCACAGACTCGACCTGTAAATTAACCTTCTGGAAGTCTTGCATGAGGACTCCTAAATTCCTCTTCACCTCTGGTCTTTGAATCTTCTCTCCATTTAGATAATTGTCCACACTATTTTTCCTTTTGCCAACATGCATTATCATACATTTCCCAATACTGTATTCCATCTGTCACTTTTTTGCCCATTCTTCCAATTTGTCCAAATCCTGCTGTAATCACTTACTTCCTCAGCACTACCCTATGCCTCCACCTATCTTCATATCATCGCATACTTTGCCACAAAGCCATCAACTCCATTATCAAAATCATTGACAAACAATGTGAAAAGTAGTAGTCCTAATGCTGACCCCTGAGGAACTCCACTAGTCACTAGCTGGCAACCAGAAAAGGCCCTTTTATCCCACACATGGCCTCCTGCTTGTAAGCCATTCCTATATTCATGCCAGTATCTTTCCTGTAATGGTGTAGGATTTTGTCTTATGAAGCAACCTCACATGTAGCACCATATCAAATATCTTCTGAAAATCCAAGTAAATGACATCTGCTGCCTCTCCTTTGTCCAGCCTGCTTGTTACTTCCTCAAAGGGCTCTAACAGATTTGTCAGGCAAGATTTCCCTTCACAGATCATGCTGTCTTTGACTTATTTTATCATTAGTCTCCAAGTACCCGGAAACCTCATCCTTAATAATAGACTCCAACACTTTCCCAACACTGAGGAAGGGCTAGCTGACCTTATTATTTCCTTTCTTTTGCCTTCCTCTCTTGAAGAGTGGAGTGACATTTGCAATCTTCAAGTCCTCTGGGACCATGTCAGAATCAAGTAATTCTTGAAAGATCATGACCAATGCATCTGTTATCTATTCAGCAACCTCTCTCAAGACTCAGGGGTTGTGGTCCATCTGATCCAGGTGACTTCTCTGCCTTAAGACCTTTGAGTTTGCCTAGCACATTTTCCTTCATAATAGCAATGGCATTCACTCCTGCTCCTTGACACTCATGGACCTCTGGCACACTGCTAGTGTCTTCCACAGTGAAGACTGATTGCAAGTACCCATAAAGTTAATCTCCCATTTCTTTGTCCCCCATTACTACCTCACCAAATCATTTTCCAGTGGTCCAATATCAACTCTAATGTTCCTTTTACTCTTTATAACTGAAAAAACTTTTGGTATCCTGCTTTATATTATTGGATAGTTTGCCCTCATATTTCATCTTTTCCCTTCTTATAACTTTTTAGTTGTCTTGGATTTTAAAAGCTTCCCAATCATTCAACTTCTTACCCACTTTTGCTACTTTATATGCCCTTCCTTGGCTTTTATGCAGTCCTTAACTTCCCTTGTCAGCCACTGTTGCCTACCCCTACCATTTGAGAACAACCTCTTTGGGACATATCTAACCTGTGCTTTGTGAATTATTCCCAGAAATAATAGCCGTTTCTGCTCTGCCGTTATTCCCACTAGTATCCTCCTCTAATCCACTGGGCAAACTCTTCTCTCATGCCTCTGTAATTCCCTTTATTCCATCACGATACTGATACATCTGACTTGGATTTTTCCTTTTCAAATTGCAGTAGGAGTTCAATCATATCATGATCCCTGTCTCCTAACGGTTCCTTTACATTAAGCTCCCTAATAAGATCTGTGTTGTTACATAACAGCCAATCTAAGAAAGCCTTTCCCTGAGTTGGCTCAAGCAGAATCTGATGTAAAAAGCCATCTCATATGCATTCAACAAATTCCCTCTCTTGCAATCTGATGCTAACCTGATTTTCCCAATCCTCTTGCATATTGAAATTCCCATTACAACTGTGAATTGTGTCGTTATCCTTATTACATGCCTTTTCCAGCTCCACTTGCAAACTCTACCCTATATTTTGGCTACTATTTGGAGGCCCTATATGTGATGCACATGTTTTTTTAAGCCCTTGCAGTTTATAATTCCACCCATAAAATCCAACATTCTGTGAACCTATGTCACCTCTTTCTAAAGATATAATTCCATCTCTTACCAACAGAGCCACATCAGCACCTATGCCGTCCTGCCTATCTTTCGATACAAAGCATATACTTTGATGTTAAGCTCCCAACTATGGAACTGTGGCTTTCTTTCACCCACAACTCAGTGATGTCCACAATGTCATACCGACCAATCTCTAATTGCGCCACAAGTTCATCTGCCTTATTCAAGTACAGCACCTTCAGTTCTGTATTTTTCGCTCTTTTGAATTTTGCCTCTGTAGTACAATTTAACTCTTTACTCTGTATTTGTACCCAAATCATTGGCTTGTCCTTACTTACATTCATGTTACTTCCTTAATCTACTTGTAAACCTGCTGGCTTATCCTCAGCTCTATCATACTGGTTCCCATCCTTCTGCCATTTTAGTTTAAACTACTCCCAATAGCTCTAGTAAACCTGCCTGCAAGGATATTGGTCCTGCTCAGATTCAAATGCAGCCCGTCCCTTTTGTACAAGTCCCACCTGCCCCAGAAGAGGTTCCAATTATCCTGAAATTTGAATCCCTGCCCCCAGCTCTAATTCTTCAGGCACGCATTTATCTGCCACCTCATTCAATTCCTATCCTCACTGTCACATGGCACAGGCAGTAATCCAGAGATTACTACCCTTGAGGTCCTGTTTACTTCCTAACTTCCTGTATTCTTTTTCAGGACCTCGTCCCTTTTTCTACTTACGTTGTTAGTACCAATATGTACCATGATTTCTGGCTGCTCGCAATCCCTTTTCAGGATACTGTAGATGTGTTCAGAAACATTCCACACCTTGGCACCTGGGAGGCAAACTGCCATCTGTGTTTCCTTTTTTACATCACAGAATCGCATATCTGTCCTCTGACCATAGAATCTCCTATTACTGCAGCCATTCTCTTCAGTCCCCTACCCTTCTGAGCCAGAGGGCTATACTCAGTGCCAGAGGCACGGCTGCTGTTGCTTCCCCCAGGTAGGTCACCTCCCCCCCGCCGCCCTAACAGTACTCAAAATGGAGTACTTATGGTTGAGGGGGTCAGCCACAACAGTGCTCTCCACTATCTGACATTCTCCCTTCCCTCTCCTGACAGTCACCCATTTATCTGTCTCCTGTAGCCTTGGGGTGACTGCCTTTCTGTAGCTCCTGTCTATCACCTCTTCACTTTCCCTAACAAGCCGAAGGTCATCGAGCTGCAGCTTTAGATCCCTAACATGGGTCTGGTAAGAGCTGCATCTTGATGCACCTGCTGGAGATGTGGTCATCGGGGAGGCTGGAAGTTTCCTGGAAATCCCACATCTGACAATCAACAGAATACTGCCTCTGTAGACATGCCCCTATTCTCTTAAGAGTTAAATAAGATAACTCTTCCTTTGATCCCTTCTTCTGAAGCTTTACACACTTTTCCTTTTTCTTCTTGACTAAATTCATCACCTCTCTGGATAAACAAGGTTCTCTTATCTTTCCATCCCCGTCCTTCTAACAGGAACATACCTTTCCTGTACCATGTGCAATTTATCTTTAAGCACCCTTCACATGTCTGATGTGGACTTGCCTGAGAAAAGGTGTTCCCAATTAAAGCTTCTTGGTTCCTGCCTAATGCTCTCATAATTTGCCCTACACCAATTTAAAACTCTCACAAGGACCATAACTATCCTTGTCTATAGCTATCCTTAAAAGCTATGGTCACTGTTCCCTAACTGTTCACTCACTGAACTTGCCAGGTTTTGTCACCTGGCCAGGCTCAGTACCCAACCCCAGGTCCAGTACTCTTATTAGACTGTCCACATGTTGATTTAAGAGTCCTTCCTGGATACATATTTTTGGCTCATCTAAGCCCCTTGCACTAAGAATGTCCCAGATTATCAGGGAAGTTGAAATCTCCTGTGACAACAACCCTATTATTTTTACACATTTCCTTAATCTGATTACATGTCTGTTGCTCAATATCCTGGTAGATATTAGGGAGTCTGTAGTACAGTCCTATCACTATATCACTATGACTGCACCCTCCCCATTCCTTAATTCCGCCCAAATGGACTCTGGGTCTGACCCTTCTATTATGCTTAAACTAGATTTGCAGAGGGCTGGGAACTTCACTAACTACTGCACTGCCTGCTTTTACTCTTTCCTGTTGAGCCTCAGAGCTGGCCACAATGCCTGTCTGCTGCTGCTGTGATCTGATGGGTCATCCACTCCAGGTGTATCCAAAGAGGTATTCTTTTTGCTGAGGGGAATGGCCACAGGGAACCTTGCACTGACCTCTTAATCCCTTTACCTCTTCTGATGGTTCACCATCCACTGTCTGAAACCTGTACTTTGATTGTGACCACCTCCTCAAAAGACTTGCCTATAATATCTTCAGACTCCCGAATGATCCTGAGTACATTCAACTCCAGCTCCAGCTCCTTGACCTGGTCAGTTAGGTACTGAAGTTGGGTACATTTTCCACAGATGTAATCATCAGGGAAACCATCAGATATCCTGAATTCCCACATTTGACAGGAGCAGCATTCCATCCTGACTAAAAAAGAAAAAAAAAACGCTTATCTTTTCTTAACTGTGCCTGCACCTGTTCACATTGAAGCCTGTTAAGCCTAAGCCTTCACACTCTTTCACAGGCACACTCTGACAATGGCTGTTCTGCTTGAGCCTATCCTCCTTTTATTTGCAGCTGATTTTAGTCCTCTGACGCTGACACTTTCTATGCCTGCGCGGCCCCAATGAACTGGTTTTGCCTGAATCGGCTTCTTTTATCCTTTCCCGATTTCCACAGGACTCTGACACTGACACTTGCACTCCTCCTGCCTGAGCTGCCAAAACTAGACAGGTTTTACCTGAGCCTGCTCTTTTTATACTCACACTCCAAACTTTGGTAGGCCTCTGACGCCAATAAAGGTCTAACGGCCACACGTCTGATGATAGTTAGAAACTGTTCGGCAACAGTCTTCATCCCCAATTAAATGGCATAATGTCAAGTACACAAAGGGAATCCAGGCTATTTTCTTGATTAGTTTCTGTAAGAGTTTTCCCCAAATAAGCAGCTGTCCTGATTAATCAACGGCCCAATTAACCGGAAACTACGGTATTTCCCCCTATATCTGCCTGAAATTTTGTTCCACTTTTCCCTCCACTGCATGATGGCAGTACAGATGCACCTGATGGATATGTGAGATTGGCCAAGGGTTTATATTCCTTTTTGAAAATAGAACTCTGAATGTAAGATGTATGTTCTGCAGCAATACCGTTTATTATCAGCATTATCAAAGATACGTGTTGGCGTGTGGCCAAGTGGTTAAGGCGTTCGTCTAGTGATCTGAAGGTCACTAGTTTGAGCCTTGGCTGAGGCTGCGTGTGTGTTTTTGAGCAAGGCACTTAACCACACATTGCTCTGCGACGACACCGGTGCCAAGCTGTATGGGTCCTAATGCCCTTCCCTTGGACAACATTGGTGGCGCGGAGAGGGAAGACTTGCAGTTTGGGCAACTGCTGGTCTTCCATTAAAAAAACCTTGCCCAGGCTTGCACCCTGGAAACTTACCAAGGTGCAAATCCATGGTCTTTCGAGACTAATGGAGGCCTACTACTATGACTACTACTACTATCAAAGATACAGACCAGTGGTGCAGCTACAGATCCACATTCTCATTATACCAGCAATCTGGATTCAGTACTGACCTCTGGTGCTACCTATGTGGTGCTTGCACACCTTCCTCATCCCAGATATATGTAGATTGGTAATTGGTGTGGATGCATGGTATAATTTGGTGAGAATAAAATGTGGGATTAATGTCTGATTAGCATAAATATCTGGTTGATGGTTGGTATGGACTTGGTGGACCAAAGTGCCTTTTTCTGTGTTGTATCTCTCTGACTATTTTTTAAAACAAAGGGGGAAAATCACCTTTCAATACTATTACTCTCATCCCTGTATAATGCATATTCAAAACTATTTTTTCCATTGCATCAATTGTTTACACTTTGTTTTAAAAAAAAACTGCAACCATGTACTTGTATTTCCTGTGCATTTTGGCCTCTAAACAGGGGCTCTGGTTGTGTTATAGTATTACTTGTACAATTGGTTGGATATTGTAGGCTACTTAGTCTTCTGCAGTCTGCTTAAAGAGAAAGATGTAGTATAATATGTAGCTTTCTCATATTTTTGCACGTGCTTTTACTGTGGAGTAATTCATTTAGAATTCTTGATATGTATGATGGTTAATTTTAAAATTTGTCCTTGCAGGGAGAAGTTGAAAGGATACATGAATATAGTGAAATTATGGTAAGTGTGAGGAAATACTGTATCACAATTATTCTTCAATTATATATTTGAAAGATTGTGCCAATCCATTTGTAATATCTTTTATCCCCCATTTCTTTTCTAAAGTAATCCCAACTGCTCCAGCTGTGTTAAAGTATATAAAACTGCTCCTATAGAGCCTCTGGCTGGTTGTTTGGAAAGTAAATTACTATATTTTGGAAATCTGCAATAGGTCAGAAAATTTGGGAATGCTCATCAGGGCAGGCAACACCTGCGGTGAGAAAAGCGAAAAAGTCAGAAATTGTGATAAAAGGTCATGTGTCTGAACTATTTTGGAGTTTTTCAGTGTCTACATAGCTATTGCTTTGTAGACATTAGCTTTGGATGGGGTTGTCTGTTGGTGATTTAATACATGGTATGTAAATTGGTTTACACCTCAATGATTCTGGAGATTTTTTTGAGATTTCTGTGAGTTGAAAATTATTAAAACAAGGTTATATTTCTGAACCTCCAGTAACATGATCTGATTACCTTGAAGCTGATGGTAATACCTATGTATTGTGATTTCATAAACAATTACAAAGATTTTTGCACTATATGGGGTGTATGTCATTTTAAATGGTATTGAATAAGATGCATATTTTTGAAAGGAGGGTGAAAATTAAAAAAAATTAAATTATAATGCAATTGGATTTCATTTAATTTACCTTTTTAAGAGGGAAAAATTCTGTTTGTGACTGTTTTATGAGTACAGATTTAAGAGGTAGTGTCCTGGACAAGAGGATTAAGGAATACTCAAGACATGTTATGCATGGTGAAAGAACAAAGGGTAGCTAGAGAGGGTAGGACCAGTTAAGGCCAAAGTAGGAAATTGGTGCCTGGAGCCAGAGGAAGTGGGTGTGGTACTAAATTAATAGTTTGTATTGTTATTCATCAAGGACAAAAGGGCCGGCCTGGAGGGTAGTAAGATTATTTTGGGGTATGCTAATATTCTAGAGTATGTTGATATCAAGGAGAAAGGATCTGTTGAAGAATATTAAGATGGATCAAGCCCCAGGGCCTGATGGGATGTATTCCAAGTAACTCAGAGAATCAAGAAAGGAGATTACTGGGGCATTGATGAGTTTCCAGAGGACTCGAGAGTAGTCAATGTTGATTCTTTGTTTAGATAATCCAGCAAATTATAAATTGGTGAACCTTACATCAATGGTATGATAACTATTTTAAAGGATTCTCAGATGTAGGATTTACTTACATGGAAAAGCATAGGCTTAACAGTGACAACATGGCTTTATATGAGGCTGATCATGTCTTGTGACCTTGATTGAGTTATTTCAGGTGGTGATGAGGGTGATTGTAAGGTAATGGTTGTTGTCTGTGCAGACTTTAGTAGGGCATGTGACAAGATCTCTAATGATGGGGTGATCCAGAAAATTAGGATAGTGTAGTGTTGGAGGGTTAGCCTGACTGGAGGACTGTAACCAGTGGTGTTCCACCAGGGTTAATGTTTGTAAGTTATTTTGGTCAAACCTGTAGATGATCTGATTAGAAAGTTTTCAGATGCCACAAAAATATGGAGTTGTGGATGGTGAAGAAGGTTATCAGAAAAATACAGCAAGATATAAACCAAGCATTTCCAGCATTTGCAGACTTCCTCGTGTTGTGAAGATATAAACCAGTTGGAAATGTGGGTAGAGAAATGGCAGATGGAGTTTAACCAGGAAAAATGTGAGATGTTGCTCTTTGGAAGGTGAAATGTAAGGGAAGGTACACAGTAATAAATGGCAGTAACATTAGGAGCATTTATCACAAACGAATATTGAGATACAAGTCCATGATTGAAAGTGGTAACACAAATAGATAGATAGGGTGGTAAAGAAGACATACGGCATGCTTGTCTTAATTGGTCAGTGTATTGAGTAGCACAAACAAGAGAAAATCTGGAAATTGGAGCAACACAATTATGTATCCACTTAGCCAGCTCTCCCTGGATCCTCTGTGATCTAACATTCTAGACTAGCTTCCAAAGGAGACCTTGTTAAAGTTCTTGCTTAAGTCCATATAGATAATATCCATTGTCCTCATCCAGCTGCTTTGTTGCCTCTTTCAAGAAATGCTCAACAGATTTATGAGACATGATTTCCTCAATCTGGAGAGTGTTCCATATGAAAATTGGTTGAGTAAACTTGGCCTTTTCTCCTTGGAGCAATGTAGGATGAGAGGCGACCTGATAGAGGTATATAAGATGATGAATGGCATTGATCATGTGGATAGCCCGAGGCCTTCTCCCAGGGTTGAAATGGCTAACATAAGGGGGCATAGTTTTAAGGTGCTTGGAAATAGGTACAAGAGGGGATGTCAGGGATGTCACATAGAGTGGTAGCTGCACGTAATGCACTACCAGTGATGGTGGCGGAAGCAGATACAATAGGGTCTTTTAAGAAACTTTTGGATAGGTACATGGTGCTTAAATAACTAGACAGCTATGCGGTAGGGAATTTCTAGGCAGTTTCTAGAGTGGGTTACATGGTCAGCACAACATTGTGGGCTGAAGGGTCTGTCATGTGCTGTAGATTTCTACGTTCTATGTTCAACACACACAAAATGCTGGGGGAACTCAGCAGGCCAGGCAGCATCTATGGGGGAGGGGGAATGTACAGTCAGTGTTTTGAACCAAAACCCTTTGGCAGGACTAGAGAAAAAGAAGCTGAGTAGATTTGAAAGGTGGGGGGAGGGGAGAGAGAAACGCCAGACGATAGGTAAAACTTGGAGGGGGAGAGATGAAGCAAAGAGCTAGGAAGTTGATTAGTGAAAGAGACAAAAGGCCATGGAAGAAGGGTAGAGAGGAGCACCAGAGGGAGGTGATGGGCGGGCAAAAAGATAACATGAGAGAGGGACAAGGAGATGGGAAATGGTGAAGTGGGGGGGAGCGGAGGCATCACTGGAAATTTGAGAAATTGATGTTCATGTCATCAGGTTGGAGGCTACCCAAATGGAATATAAATGGTTGTTCCTCCAACCTATGTGTTGCCTTATCCTGACAGAGGAGGAGGCCATGGATGGACATATCGGAATGGGAAGTGGAATTAAAATGAGTGGCCACAGGGTGGGAGATCCCACTTGTTCTAGCGGACAGAGCGTAGATGCTTGGCAAAGCGGTCTCCCAATCTACATCAGAAATTGAGTAGGAAAGACAGCATCGTGTTACAGATTTATAAAACTCAGTAAGCCACATTTGGTGTATTAGGCACAGATCTAGTCACTGCATTACAGAAGACCATAGAGGTTTTGGAGAGGGTGCAGAAGAGCCCCACCAGGATGCTGTCTGGATTAGAGTATTAGCATTACTGTTCACATTGAACAAACTAGGGTTGTTTTTGCTGGGGTTGAACCTGATAGAAGAATATAAAATTGAGCAGCATTGATAGGATGGACAGTTGGTCTCTTTTGCACTCTGGGAATGTCAAATACTGGAGGGCATAGTTTTAAGATTAGAGGGCAGAAGTTTATTTTTACACGTAGAGTATGCATTGCCACATGAAGTGGTTGAAGCAGACATGATAGCAACAATCAAGAGGATATTTGCAGGCACATGAAGAGTAAGGTAAGGTATATAGACCATGTACAGACCATAGATGTCAAGTTGTCTGTTTCTGTGTTGTGCTGTTTTATGTTCTATTTAAATGACATGTACCACAAAAGAGCTTGAGCAAAATGTAAAAATAAGGGCTGGTTTGATTTCACTGCATTAAACTGTGTTTTGACATAATTGATGGCTAATTATGTAATATTTATCTTTTCATATTTCAAAAGGCCATTTTTGAATAATTGGAGCCAACAGATTTTTCTGTTTTTTTTATTAGAATAGTACCATATTGAGTTGGTTTTTCTAAGATGTTACTTCTGAGTACATGCTGTTTTTGGCCATTTGGAGTGATAACAGCTAAACTGCAATTTACAAAGGACTGTGCCTAATTAGAATGATTTAGAATGCAGAACAATTTCAGTTGATTATCCTAAATTGTATGGCACAGTTTAATTTGAGATATAATTTTGGAATAATGAAAACAAAGGTTGCCTACTTCCACTCCAACTTTTGTACATGTTCATGAAAACCTTGCCCAGGCCTTTGTTGTCTCCAGAATTGACCTATTCCTTATTTATGCAATGTTCTCTCATTTTGCAGTCTGCTCGGAATTCTCCATCCCTCTCTCTTGCAGATAATCTGTACAACTTCTGCCCCCCAATTACTGGTGCTGTGTTGGCATGTCTAAAGTAAGTGAGTAAAAGATCTGACTCACTGGAGATCTTTGTATTCATACTTAGCAGTGAGGTGACTGGACATCATTTCATGGAACCTGTTCATATTTTGTTGTTTCTCTGGATTGATACAATATTAAGGGTAATTTAAATCTGTATGGAAGTAATGTTTTTATCTGAAGAATAGACAGTCATAGCCCTATCCTATATATTCTTCTTAAATCTTAATTTGGATTAGATTTAAACAAAGTAATCTGATCCCTTTCAAAGTTGCTTTGTGCAAGTTATTCTTTTATGTGCCTGAAAATAGTGGCTGATGTGTGCAGTGCACCAGACATCTCGTTATTATATTCAAAATACATGGAGCTTTCCAAATCAGTGGGGGGTGGTTCATGACAGAGGGGTTAGCAGGGGGGAGCTGTAAGGAAACAGGAATGGTGGGTTCATTTTGTGGATGTTAGAATTTTTGTCTTGGAATCCACAATATGGATATTGTCTGTTAAATTGTGTCCACAGAATTGTGGCTTTTAATCGGAGGCATACATGTAGAAGTGACGATGTAAAATACCCTATGCAGAGCATTTGTTAAGCTGCCTAGGCACTTGGCTTGAAGCCCGCAGGCTTTTGTAATCAAAGCATGATCACGATCACCATGCAGTTACTACTGGGATACTGACCGATGCCTCCAGAAGCTGTTTGGAAGAAGCCCAGGATTACACATACACAAAATGCAAAAAGCTGTGAGTATTTTGGTTTGTATTTTAAAAGACCAAGGTAATCTTTGTAAAAGCTGAGTTGCAAAGGAAGTTGTGCTCCATAAAGCAGAGTAGAACAGAATATAAATGTGTATTAAATAGGAATTACTTATTAAATGGAAGGTAGTACCAGCCATTTTCAGGCTGGTTGATCAGCTGAGGTCTGGTTACAGCTGTTCTGGTTGCAGGATTGAATGTTGAGAATGTTTGATCTGTGTGTCTGGGTCTGTTTGAGGAGAAATATATGTGTGTATTTTTAAATAATATTTCAAACTCTCCCTAGTGGGTGGTCAGTTATCAGTGGACTCAAACTAAAGAATGACGGTATAAGAAAGGGATCCTATTCCTATAACAAGGCAGCTGTCAGACTATTATGACTATGCATTTGCTCTCTTGAGTTGAATGCAAAAAAGGTAGTGATATTACATATTCCACCAGCTAGCCACTGAGGTATTATTGTCATAAAAATCTTAGTCAGCATGACAGTTGGGTTTACAATTTTACAATTAAAATTATTTTATTTATGCTAACATGTTTTTTTCTGGATTGTGCAGTACTATCTTTGAATTGTAGAACAGCTGTAGATTCTTTTGTCTCTTTGTGTCAGCTGAGAATGGAAAACTGGTGACAAGTTAATATTAGTGAGCCATGATAATACTCGAGGGTGCGGGAGAAAAATGTACACATTCCCATTCAAATATACTTGAAGTCTTTTGTTCTGTTCATGTTTTACCTATGTTTTTCTAGCATGTCTACTACTGAGCATAGTCATATGAAGTTTCTTTCTTGTACATTATTTTGAAGTTAACGATACAGCACAGAAATGGGCTCAGCCCCATCATGTTCATGCCAACTCCAAGTTGCATCCTATATAAATCCTGCTCAGTACTGTTGGTTCATAGCCCTTTATGTCTTGGCAATTCAAGTGCTCATTTTGATAATTCTCAGATGTTGGGAGTACTTGTCTCCACCATCCATTCAGGTAGTTTTCTTGAGATTCCAGCCATTTTCTGAGTGAAAAAGTTCTTTCCCAGATCCACTCTTCACTTCTTACATTACAAGTAAAACAAACTCCCCTTAACCAGTCGTTCCTCATTATTGAAACCATTCCATTTCAGGTAGTATGGTGTTGAACCATCTCTGCATTCTCTCTTGTACAGTCAAATTCTTCCTCATAGAGTCATTGAATGATAGAGTACAGCACAGAAACAGGCCCTTTCAGCACATCTGGACAATGCCAGAATCATTTGTGCTGCCCATGCCCAGGGCCCTATCCCTACTATCCATGCACCTATCCAAACTTCCCTTAAACATTGAAATTGAGTGTCCACACACCACTTAGGCTGGTAGCTCACTCCACATTCTCAAGTCCTTTTGAATGAAGAAGTTTCCCCTCATGTTTCCCTTAAACTTTTCATGTTTCACCCTCAAAGCATGACCTCTGGTTATAGTCCCACCTAACCTCAATGGAAAAATATACACCTCATAGTTTTGTCTACCTTGCTCAATTTTCCTCTGCATCTTCTACATTCCAAGGAATAAAGTCCTAACGTATTCAATCTTCCCTTATAACTCCGGTCCTCCAGACCAGCCAACATCCTTGTAAATTTTCTCTGCACTCTTTCTTTCTTATTTTTTAAAAATTTTTTTTATTAGTTTTTCAAAACATTTTACAAATTAAAAACCCCAAATCCCAATGAGGAACATTAAAACAGTGCAAAATTAAGCATACAATAACAATATGCTACAAAGGAAGAGAATTTAGCAAAAAAAAAGCACCTGAATTAAAGACAAGTAAGCTTATTGTCCTCCCCAAGCCCCACAACACAAGAAAAAAACAACAGCAACTCCAGACCAACCACAACACAGTATAGAGAGTATAAGTCAGGACAGCCAAACTCCCAGACTGTGAATACACTCAGTAACAGAGGGTAATAATGCCTTCTACCAGAAAAAAAAAGGAGCTGAAAGCAAGGGACCGAAAAGAAAAAAAAAACCCTAGTCAAGAGGAAGGTTATGAAAGTACTCGATAAAAGGTCCCCAGACCTTATGGAACTTTAGATCCGAATTGAGAACTGAATAATGAATTTTTTCGAGGTCCAAACAGGCCATGATGTCGTTAAGCCATTAAGCATGAGTGGGCGGGGCAACATCTCTCCATCTGAGGAGGATCAAGCGTCTAGCCAGGAGAGAGGCAAAGGATAATATTCGGCATTTGGTCGGACCCAGACATAAATCTGTCTCGCCCCAAAAACCAAACAGAGCGATTAAGGGGTTTGGTTCTAGGTGCTGATTCAGAATACTCGATAACGTAGTGAAGACATCTTTCCAGAATTTCTCCAAGCTAGGACAGAACCAGTACATATGGATGAGAGAGGCCACACCCCTCTTGCATTTATCACAGAGCGGGCTAACGCTAGGGTAGAATCGAGATAGTTTAGATTTAGACAAATGGGCTCTATGAACAATCTTAAACTGTAAAAGGCAGTGGCGAGCACAAAGAGAGGTTGAGTTAACTGATTTGAGAACTGAATCCCAGCTCTCCTCAGATAAAGAGATATTTAAATCCTGCTCCCAGGCCATTTTGATTTTATCCATGGGGGCCTGTTGTAAGGCTGCTAATTTATCTCGGATGATTGATATTAAGCCTTTACCTAGTGGATTCATGGAAAGAAATAGGTCCATAGCATTTTTCGCAGGCATTTCAGGAAAGTTAGGAATTAAAGGAGCAATAAAGTGTCGGATTTGGAGATATCTGAAAAAATGAGCATTGGGCAGATTGAACTTAACAGAGAGCTGCTGAAAAGAAGCGAAGCGATTATCAATGAAAAGATCTTCAAAATGTACAATGCCCTTCCTATACCAAACCTGGAATGCTGAATCGTATGTAGTAGGTAAAAAAAGGTGATTATGAGCAATAGGGCTGGAAACAGAAAACCCCTGGAAACCATAGCATTTCCTGATCTGAGCCCATATATGCAAAGTGTGTCTAACAAGAGGATTAGCTATTGATCTGGGCAGACTACTAGGGAGTGCAGAGCCAAGAAGTGCAGAGATAGATAATTCTTTAGTGGAGCTCAGCTCCATCGCCACCCAGTTAGGGCACTCGGGTTGGCCATAGAAGAAAGACCAGAAGGTAGCACAACGTATATTAGCTGCCCAATAATATAAACGAAAGTTAGGTAAAGCCATGCCACCCTCTTTTTTAGATTTTTGGAGATGGATTTTATTAATTCTAGAGCGCTTATTCTGCCACAGATATGACAAAATAATAGAGTCTAAGGTATCAAAAAAAGATTTAGGAATAAAAATTGGGATAGATTGAAATAGGTATAAAAATTTGGGGAGAACATACATTTTAACAACATTAATACGACCTAGCAAAGACATAGATAGAGGTGACCATTGTACCAGACTCTGTTTTATAGCATATGAAAGATTGGCAAAGTTTTCACGAAAGAGATCTTTAAACTTCCTTGTGACTGTAATTCCAAGATAAGTAAATTGATTATGGACTACTTTAAAAGGGAGATCATGAAATGTTAGTTCTTGTGCTTCTTTATTAATTGGGAGAAGTTCACTCTTATGCAAATTAAGTTTATAGCCAGAGATCTGGCTAAACTGGTCAAGAAGTGAAAACATTAGAGGTAAGGATGTAGACGGATTTGAGAGAAAGAGTAATAAGTCATCAGCATAGAGAGAAACTTTATGCTCAACACCCCCTCTCCAAATCCCAGTCAATTCAGGGCAGTTTCGAAATGCTCTCGCCAGAGGTTCCATAGCCAAATCAAAGAGAAAGGGACTTATGGGGCATCCCTGGCAGGTGCCACGTTTGAGATTAAATACTTGGGATTTCTGAAAATTGGTTAAAACAGAGGCAGTAGGACACAGGTACAGCAATTGGATCCAAGAGATGAAACTTTGGCCGAGGTCAAATTTTTCTAAAACTGCAAAAAGGTAGTTCCACTCTATATGATCAAATGCTTTCTCCGCATCGAGGGAAATAACACATTCAGGAATCCCAGTTGGAGGTGAGTATAAGATATTAAATAGACTCCGAATGTTAAAAAAAGGGAAACGGTTTTTAATAAAGCCTGTTTGGTCATCAGAGATAATGGAGGGAATGACTGTTTCTAATCTATGAGCCAAAACTTTAGCTAAGATCTTTACATCAACATTGAGCAGAGAGATCGGCCTCTACGAGGAGCACTCTGTTGGGTCTTTGCCCTTTTTTAAAAGAAGAATAATAGATGCCTCACTGAAAGAGGGTGTCAATTTGCCGTAATTAAACGAGTCAGATAATACTGAAAGTAACTGAGGAGAAAGAAGAGAAGAGAATGATTTATAAAATTCTACAGGGAACCCATCAGGTCCAGGAGATTTCCCTGAGGACAGTGCAGAAATTGCAGTAGATATTTCTTCTAATGACATAGGCGCATTGAGTTTGGCTTTGAAATCAGATGAAAGTGAGGGGATATTCAGATTCTGTAAAAATTGATCAACAGAGATATTGTCATTCAGAGATTCAGAGGAATAAAGCCGAGAATAAAATTTTTTAAATGCGTCATTAATTTCTAAATGATCCGATGTAAAGTCTCCGTTCTCCTTCCGGATCTTTGTAATATGTTGTTTGGCTTTGGAACGCCTCAGCTGATTGGCTAGGAATTTACCAGACTTATCCCCATGAATGGAAAAGCGACTCTTGCTTTCGAGAAGTTGGCGTTCGACAGGTTGAGTGGTCAGAAGGTTAAATTTAGTTTGTTCAACACGCTTCTTGTATAATTCAGGGTCTCTGCACTCTTTCAACCTTGTTTAATCTTTCCTGTAGGTAGGTGACCAAACCTGCACACAATACTTCAAATTATGTCTCACCAACATCTTATACAGCTTCAACATAACATCCCATCTTCTGTACTCAATGCATTGACTTATGAAGACCAATGTGCCTAAAGCTTTCTTTGCGACTTTATCTACCTGAAACACCACTTTCTCTGAATTATATAGAGATCCCTTTGTTCTACCACACTTCTCAGTGCCCTACTGTTTACTGTGTAAGACTTATCCTAATTGGCCCCTCTGGAGTACAAGCCCTTACACTTGACTGCATTAAATTCCATCTGCCATTTTCAGCCCATTTTTCCAGCTGCAGCAGATTCCTCTACAAGCCATGATAGACTTTCTCATTGTCCACAACATCCCCAATCTTGATATCATCCACAAATTTGCTGACCCAGTTAACCACATTATCAAACAACAATGGACCCAGCACCAATCCCTGTGGCGCACCACTAGTCACAGACCTTCAGTCAGAGAAGCAACCCTCTATTACCATTTTGTCTTCTCATACAAAACCAAAGTCAAATCCAATTTACAACCTGATCCTGATTGTCGAGTGACTGAACTTTCATGAACAGCCTCCCATGTGGGACCTTGTCGAAAGCCTTACTAAAATTCATGTAGACAACATCCATTGCCTTGCCTTCATCAACTTTCCTGATAACTTACTTGAAAAAATAACAGACGTGACCTACCACTCACAAGGTATGCCAATTATCCTTAATTAGCCAATGCCTATCCAAATACTTATTTATCTGGTCCCTTGGAATACTTTCCACAACTGATGTCAGACTCACTGGCCTGTAATTTCCTGGTTTCTGTTCAGAGTCTTTTTTATATGACAGAACAACTTTGGCAGTCTTCCAATCCTGTGGTATCTCTCCTGTTGCTAAGGATGTTTTAAATATCTTTGTTAGGGCCCCGGCAATTTCTGCACTTGCCTCCCATAGGGTCTGAGGGAACAGCCTGTCAGACCCTGGTGATTTATCTATCCTGATTTGCCTCAGGGTAGCAAACTCCTCTTCATCTCTTAACCGTACAGAGTCCATGAAGCTAATGCCGCTTTGCCTATAGACTCAGTGTCCATCTCCCAAGTAAATACAGATGCAAATAATGTCATGCTGACTATTATGAAGGTCATGGGTTAAGGATGAAAGGTAAGAAGTCTAAGGGGAATGTGAGGGGAAACTTCTTCACTCAAAGGGCCGTGAGAATGTGAAATGAGCTGCCAGCACAAATTGTACATGAGAGTTCAATTTCAACATTTAAGAGAAGTTTGGGTAGGTACATGGATAGAAAAGACATGGAGGGCTTTGGTCCTGGTGCAGGTTAGAAGCATAGAAACATAGAAAACCTCCAGCACAATACAGGCCCTTCAGCCCACAATGCTGTACCAAACATGTACTTACTTAGAAATTACCTAAGATTACCTATAGCCTCTATTTTTCTAAGCTCCATGTACCTATCAAGGAATCTCTTAAAAGATCCTATTGTGTCTGCCTCCACCACTGTCACTGGCAGCTGTTCCATGCACTCACCACTCTCTGTGGAATAAAAACTTAGCCCTGACATCTCCTCTGTACCTACTTCTAAGCACCTTAAAACTGTGCCCTCTTACGGTAGCCTCTTCAGTGCTGGGGAGAAAGCCTCTGACTATCCAGATGATCAATGCCTCTCATCATCTTATACATCTCTATCAGATCACCTTTCATCCTCCGTTGCTCTAAGGGGAAAAGGCCAAGTTCACTCAACCTGTTCTCATAAGGCATGCTCCCCAATCCAGGCAACATCCTTGTAAATCTCCTCTGCATCCTTTCTATAGTTTCACCATCCATCCTGTAGTGAGGTGACCAGAACTAAGCACAGTACTCCAAGTGGGGTCTGACCAGTCTCCTATATAGCTGTAACATTACCTCTCGGCTCTTAAACTCAATCCCACGGTTGATGAAGGCTAATGCACCGTATGCCTTCTTAACCTCAGAGTCAACCTGCACAGCAACTTTAAGTGTCCTATGGACTCAGACCCCAAGATCCCCCTGATCCTCCACACTGCCAAGAGTCTTACCATTAATACTGTATTCTGCCAACGTATTCGACCTACCAAAATGAACCACCTCACACTTAATCTGGGTTGAACTCCATCTACCACTGCTTAGTCCAGTTTTGCATTCTATTGCTGTCCCGCTGTAACCTCTGACAAACCTCCACACTATCCACAACACCCCCCCCCCCAATCTTTATGTCATCAGCGAATTTACTAACCCTTCCCGACACTTCCTGATCCAGGTCACCGACCTCCATGCAGAATATGACCTGTCTGCAACCACTTTTTGACTTCTGTGGGCAAGCCAGTTCTGGATCCACAAAACAAGGTCACCTTGGATCCCATGCCTCCTTACTTTCTCAATAAGCCTTGCATGGCGTACCTTATCAAATGCCTTGCTGAAATCCATATACACTACATCTACTGCTCTACCTTTATTAATGTGTTTAGTCACATCCTCAAAAAATTCAGTCAGGCTCTTAAGGCACAACTTGCCTTTGACAACGCCATGCTGACTATTCCTAATCATATTATTCCTCTCCAAATGTTCATAAATCCTACCTCTCAGGATCTTTTCTATTAACTTACCAACCACTGAAGTAAGATTCACTGGTCTATAATTTCCTGGGCTATAACTAAGCCCTTTCTTGAATAAGGAAACAACATCTGTAATCCTCCTGAACCTTTTCCATCCCAATTGATGTGAAGATCATTGCCAGAGGCTTAGCAATCTCCTCCCTTGCCTTCCACAGTAGCTTGGGGTACATTTCATCCGGTCCCAGTGACTTATCCAACCTGATGCTTTCCAAAAGCTCCAGCGCATCCTCTTTCTTAACGTCCATATGCTCAAGTTTCTCAATCTGCTGTAAGTCATTCCTACAATCACCAAGATCCTTTTCTGTAGTGAATACTGAAGCAAAGTACTGTATTCATTAAGTATCTCTGCTGTCTCCTCCAGTTCCATACACATTTTTCCACTGTCACACTTGATTGGTCCTATTCTATTACATCTTATCCTCTTGCTCTTCACATACTTGTAGACTGCCTTAGTGTTTTCCTTATTCTTGCTTGCCAAGGCCCTTCCTGGCTCTCCTAATTTCATTCTTAAACTCCTTCCTGCTAGCCTTATAATCTTCTCAATCTCTATCATTACCTAGTTTTTTGAACCTTTCATAAGCTTTTCTTCTTGACTAGATTTTCGACAGCCTTTGTACACCACGGTTCCTGTGCCCTACCATCCTTTCTGTCTCATTGGAACGTACCTATGCAGAACGCCACACCAGTATCTCCTGGACATTTGCCACATTTCTGCCATACATTTCCCTGTTCCCAATTTATGCTTCCAAGTTCCTGTCTGATAGCTCCATATTTCCCCTTACTCCAATTAAACACTTTCCTAATTTGTCTGTTCCTATCCCCCTCCATGCTATGGTAAAGGATGATGGGAGTAGGCAGTTTAAATGGTTTTGGCAGGGACCAGATGGGCCAAAGGCCTGTTTCTGTGCTGTACTTCTCTATGACTCTATATTAAGTAATGCTTCCAGTGCACAAAGCACACCTTTTCCCACCATCCCACATCACATTAAAATTCTATACCCTGGAATGTTGACTAGCAATCCTCTTCTTTGCTCTCAGAGACATGATGGAGTCATAATATTGTGTTCTCCTCTGTATTGGAGAAGTCAAGGGCATTGAGGTACTGCTTTGCAGAATTTTTTCTTCAGTTTACAGGTGTGCACCTGAGTTTCCAGCTTTATGTAATTTTAATTTTCTGTTTTGCAATATTCTGAATTCTCTGCCTTTAGCCTCTTCCAGTGTTTCAATGAAATCTGATGTGAACTCATGAGTAGCATCTCATCTTCTGTAAGGGTACTTTGCATCCCTGAAGACTCATAGGTCTCATACTTTTTTCAAGACAAAAAAGCAGGCTATTATGTTCATTTAAATTATGTCAATCTTAAACTTATCCATCAATCATGTCCTCACATTTATTCCTTTATGCATTATTCTCTTTTGCATCAACTGATTCAATTCTCCTGACACTCACATACGCCAGGGGAAATTTATGGTAGCTAATTAACCTATCAACCAGCATGTCTTTGGATACCCATGTGGAAAATATAGGGATACCTATGCTGTAACAGAGAATATGTAAATTATGGACATGCACATGGCTGAGGAAGGGAAAAAACAGAAATAAATCAAAGATAGCATGCAACAGAGATGATAGAAAGGACAGGCAAGAGATGAGGCATAATCACAGCCAGCGGGATGAGCTACAGGTGCAGTTAAAAACAGAAAGCAACAAATACTGGACTGAAAGTGTTATATTTGAATGCATGCAGCATAAGAAATAAAATGGACGATCTTAAAATTCAGCTACAGATTGGCAAATATGTGGCTATCTCTGAAACTTGGCTAAAGGATGGCTGCCATTGGGAGCTGAATGTCCAAGGATATATGATGTATCGGAAAGATAGGTTAGTAGGCAGAGGGGGTGGTGTGGCCCTGTGTATAAGAAATAATATTAAATTATTAGAAAGGGATGACAGAGGATCAGAAGGTGTAGCATCTCTATAGGTTGAGCTAAGAAATGGCAAGGGTAAAAGGACCTTAATGGTAGTGTATACAGGCCTCCGAACAGCAGCCGGGATATGGATTACAAATTACAGGAGGAGATAGAAAAGGCATGTCAGAAGGGCAGTCATGATAATCGTTGGGGAGTTTAACATGAAAGTGGATTGGGAAAACCAGGTCAACACTGGATCTCAAGAGAGAGAATTTGTAGAATGTCTAAGGGATGGTTTTTTAGAACAGCTTGTTGTCGAGCCCACTAGGGGATCGGGTGTGCTGAATTGTGTGTTGTGCAATGATCCGAAGGTGATAAGACAATTTAAGATTAAGGAACCCTTAGGGAACAGTGATCACAATATGATCAAGTTCACTTTGAAATTTGAGAAGGAGAAACTAAAATCCAATGTGTTGGTATTTCAGTGGAATAAAGGAAATTTCAATGGCATGAGAGGAGAACTGGCTAAAGTTGACTGGAAAGGGGTACTAACAGGAAGGACAGCAGAGCAGCAATGGCTGGAGTATCTGCGAAAAATGAGGGATGTGCAAAACAGATATATTCTAAATAAGAAGAATTTTGGAATAGGAGAACGACACTACCGTGGCTGACAAGTGATGTCAAGAAAGCAAGAGAGAGGGCATACAAGGAAGCCAAAGCTAGTGGGAAGATAGAGTTTGGAAAGCTTTCAAAAATTTGCAGAAGGAAACTAAGAAGGTCATTAGGAAGAAAAACATGAATTATGAAAGGAAGCTGGCGACTAATATTAAAGAAGATACTAAAAGCTTTTTTTTAAATATACAAAGGGTAAAAGAGAGTTGAGGATAGATATAGGATAATAGAAAATGACACTGGAGATATTATAATGAGAGACGTAGAGATGGCAGAGGAACTTAATGTGTATTTTGCATCAGTTTTCACAATGGAAGACATTTACAGTATACCGGACATTCAAGAGTGTCAGGGAAGTGAAGTTTGTGCAGTGAAAATTACGAATGAGAAGGTGCTCAGGAAGCTTAATGGTCTGAGGGTGGATACATATCTTGGACCTGATGGAACGCACCCTCGTGTCACGAAGGAAGTAGCTGGAAAGCTTGTGGAGGCGTTAACAATGATCTTTCAAGAATCAATAGATTCTAGCATTGTACCAGATGACTGGAAAATTGCAAATGTTATTCCAATATTTAAGGGTGGAAGGCAGCAGAATGGAAACTATAGACCTGTTAGCCTGACATCAGTGGTTGGGAAGTTGTTGGAATTGATTGTTAGGGTTTAGATTACAGAGTACCTGGAGGGACATGACAAGATAGGTCAAAGCCACCATGGTTTCCTGAAAGAAAAATCCTGCCTGACTAACCTACTGCAATTTTTTGAGGAAATTACAAGCAGGGTAGACAAAGGAGATGTACTAGCTGTGGTGTACTTAGATTTTCAGAAGGACTTTGACGAGGTACCGCACATGAGGCTGCTTAGCAAGATAAGAGCCCATGGAATTACAGGGAAGTTGCGCGCATAGGTGGAGCATTGGCTGGTCAGCAGAAAAGGAGTTCCACAGGGGTCGGTGTTGGGACCGCTGCTTTTTACGAAGAATGTTAATGATTTGGACTATGGAATTAATGGATTTGTGGCTAAATTTGCCAATGATACAAAGATAGGTGGAGGAGCAGGTAGTGTTGAGGAAACAGAGGCTGAAGAGAGACTTAGATAGTGTAAGGGAATGGGCAAAGAAGTGGCAAATGAAATACAATGTTGGAAGGTGCATGGTCATGCACTTTGGAAGAAATAAACGGGCAGACTTTTATTTAGATGGGAGAGAGAATTTAAAATGCAGAGATGCAAAGGGACTTGGGAGTCCTTGTGCAAGATACCCTAAACTTTAACCTCCAGGTTGAGGTTATCTCTGACGGTGGTGTCTGAAAAGAGGATGCTGTCCAAGTTGCACGCCATCTTGGACAATATCTCCCATCCACTCCATAATGTAATGGTAAGGCACAGGATTACGTTCAGCCAGAGACTCATTCCACTGAGATGCAACACTGAGCGTCATAGGAAGTCATTCCTGCCTGTGGCCATCAAACTTTACAACTCCTCCCTTGGACTGTCAGACACCCTGAGCCAATAGGCTGGTCCTGGACTTACTTCCACTTGGAAAAATTTACTTATTATTATTGAATTATTTATGGTTTTATATTGCTATATTTCTACACTATTTTTGGTTGGTGTGACTGTAATGAAACCCAATTTCCCTCGGGATCAATAAAGTATGTCTGTCTGTCTGTCTTGTCTGTCTGAGTCAGTGGTGAAGAAGGCAAATGCAATGTTAGCATTCATTTCTAGAGGTATAGAATATAAGAGCAGGGATGAGATGTTGAGGCACTCCTAAAAGCACACTTGGAGTATTGTGTGCAGTTTTGGGCTCCTTATTTTGGAAAGGATATACTGACAGAGAGAGTTCAGAGAAGATTCATGAGAGTGACTCTAGGAATAAGAGGGTTACCGTATGAGGAACATCTGGCGGCTCTTGGGCTGCATTTGCTGGAGTTCAGGAGAATGAGGTGGGATCTCATAGAAACATTCCAAATGTTAACAGGCCTGAACACATTAGATGGTGGGGAGTCTAGGACAAGAGGGCATGACTTCAGGATTGAAGGATATCCATCTAGAACACAGATATGGAGAAATTATCTCAGTCAGAAGGTGGTAAATTTGTGGAATTTGCTGTCATGAGTGCCTGTAGAGGCCAAGTCATTGGGTGTATTTAAGGCAGAGATAGATAAGTTCTTGATTAGCCAAGGCATCAAAGGGTATGGGAAGAAGGCAGGGGAGTGGGGATAACTGGAAGAATTGGATCAGCCCATGACTGAATGGTAGAGCAGACTCGAAGGGCTGAATGGCCTACTTCTGCTCCTATATCTGTGGTCTTGTGGTCTAACACCAAAGTCCGCGGGAGCGACCAGGATCTGCAGTACGGAAAAACTGATTGTTCCCCTGACCAGTTCAATATCTCTTTCTAATAAAGAGGGGAAGCGGTATTGCACAGCGAGAGGGGAGACCAACAAAAACAAAATAACTCGCTGATTTACAGAATTGCTGGTGTTGTACAAAGAAAGGTAACTGTGGTGGTGGGAAGTCAGTTGTTATAGCCATAGGACATCACTGCAAGAGGTCCTGAACTCATCTTTATCTTCTTCATCAATCACAATATTAGAACTGTATTTCACAATATTTCGCATCAGTCTTCACAGTGGAAGACATCTGCAATGTACCGGACATTCAAGAGTGTCAGGGAAGTGAACTATGTGCATTGAAAGTTACGACTAAGAAGGTGCTCAGGAAGCTTAATGGTCTGAGGGTGGATAAATTTCCTGGACCTGATGGAATGCACCCTCGGGTCCTGAAGGAATTAGCTGGAGAGATTGCAGAAGCATTAACAATGATCTTTCAAGAGTCACTAGATTCTAGCATGGTACCAGATGACTAGAAAATTGCAAATATTACTCTGCTATTAAAGAAGGGTGGAAGGCAGCAGAAAGGAAACCATAGACCTGTTAGCCTGACATCAGTGGTTGGGCAGTTGTTGGAATTGATTGTTAGGGATGAGCTTAGGGAGTACCTGGAGGTACATGACAAGATAGGTCAAAGCCAGCATAGTTTCTGAAAGGAAAATCCTGCCTGACTAACCTACTACAATTTTTTGAGAAAATTACAAGCAGGGTAGACAAAGGAGATGCAGTAGATGTGTACTTAGATTTTCAGAAGGCCTTTAACAAGCTACCACACTTGAGGCTGCTTAGCAAGATAAGAACCCATGGAATTACAGGGAAGTTATTAGCATAGGTGGAACATTGGCTGATCAGCAGAAAACAGACAGTGGGAATAAAGGGATCCTATTCTGGCTGGCTGGCTGGCTGCCAGATACAAGTGGAGTTCCACAGAGGTCAGTGTCGGGACCGCTGCTTTTTACAATGTATGTCAAGGATTTGGACTATGGGATTAATGGATTTGTAGCTAAGTTTGCTGACGATTCA